>NC_090021.1:68423058-68726088 GCF_037176765.1 Anolis sagrei
AGGTAGTACTCCATCAAAGGACTTGATGTCACAAATGACAGTGAAACCGCAGCTCCCCCAGTAGCCGGAATCGACCTGGAATTGAGAATATCCTCATAAAACCGGAAAAGCTGGAATGTTAAATTGCCTCTGTGTCTGTTTATATATGTTGCATGTCTAATTGGAATTTAATGTTTGCCATGTATATGTGCATTGTAATCTGCACATATACATGGCAAACTGAGCCCCTTGCGGGGTGAGAATACTGTAAATAAATCAATATATAATTTTCTCAAATTATTTTCTAAGTTCTCCAGCATCTCTATGATATGCTTCCACTGGAAGTAATTTGTTCAATAGGGTTTGCTGTTATATGTGATTTTCACTAATAGCGTTAAGTCTGGAAATGCACTCCCCTAGTTACAAGGGTTGTACTTTACATGCTCATCACCTCCCTGGATGCCTCTGATAAATTAATGCAATAGTTTGTCCATTAGACATGTCACTTTTCCTTGAGTAGGTTGTACACCAGGGCTTTAGCAGTATGGATACGCTGATGATCCCATCCTTGTTCACACATTGAAAGGAATGGATCATTGCTTCTTCGTCTACAACATAATAATTATAGTATGTTTATGTAATAGTAATAATAATAGAAATATAATGGAAATGCTTTCATGTGTTTAACATTCAATTAAAAAAACTGAAATCAATTTTAGTATTAAATAAACAAAATTAAGTACAACAAATATTAGTATTTATTCTCTCATAGCAGTACTATTAGCATGATTTCAACACATGGCTTTGTTTTAATATGCCCTCCTGCTAGTCAAATCCACAGAAGCAATTTCATTTTTACTGTATGATCGTTTTTTTTTATTGTTATCTTTTAAGGTGGATAGAATCTCTAAATAATCTTAGGGTCACTTTCATCTAACACTCTGCAGAGAAGTCACTTTCATGTTGGCGCCCTCAAGGTTTAAAGACATTTTATTACTTTTTTGGACTATAATGAGTCATGCTGGCAGAGCAATTCTGAGAATTGTAGTTCAAAATGGTAATTTTCCCAAGCTCTGATCTAAGAAAAGCTCCCTCTGAAGGCCCCTGAAAAGTATGTGTGAAAACAGTTGGGAAGGAAACCTGTCAACACTTGGTATTACATTATTCCTTCTGCTATATTTTCCAAACATACATATCACGAAGGGACAACTGTGTTTGCTCAAGGGATGACAATCATTTCACCTAGATAAAATGGTATTCAGTAGGTGTGAACACTTTCCCTTAGACATTATTTTCGTGAAAGAAATATCATGGGAACTACATTGTCCTTCACTTTGAAGGGGAAAAAAATATGGAATGATGCCATAAAGATGCTGGATATGGATATCACTCATCACCAAGAAGTTGTGTTAGCTGTGACAACATCATGGTTTGCACTTCTATAATTATTGCTTGAAATCTTTCTCCACACAGTGACAATAAGGAATGGCTGAAACGTAACTGGGAAGGTTGGTCTCTGTAAGCAAAATAAATAATAATAAATAAAAAAAGGAAATCAAGTTAAACAGCTTTTGTTTTTTTAAATCATGGAAACTATCCCTCCCTTTCTGGTTTTTTTCCCCCACAGGCCTAGATTTATATATGTATTTATTGCATTTATACATTACTCTTTAGCCACAAAGTATATCAGAGGATTTTACAAATTGTTAATTTGACATTTCCCTGCCCTCATGAGGTGATTTAGCCAAGATTGCAAATAGGAGAATCTGTGCCTGGTGAGTGTATGCTAAACCAGAAGGGCCAGGACAGAGAAACCAACTCACCGGGTTAAAACAAACAAGAGAGGCTTATTACAATTCAGCCCAAAGGGATGCAAGTACAATCAATTTGCTTCAAAATGCACAAACATAAAGATACAGAAAAATGCAAGACATCTTATATAGTTCTGGCAACCATTCAAACCACCCCGCTCCCTCTCCTGATTGGCCAAAAAAAGAGGCTGGCTAGGATCCATGCCGGGATTGGTTGAAAGCTCTGCTGACATCTCGGCTTCCAGGTGGGGATTCCCTTGGCGGGAAGGATGGCGGCTGAGGATTGGTCAGGGTGAAAGACCAATCAGCTGCCAAGATCCCACCTTGGAGGATGCAATCCAAGTGGAAACAATAACAATGATATGTTGATGTGCTTTCTGATTAGCTCAGCTGCAAAGTTCTGTGGTAAACAAAGATATGGAGCTCAGGAAACAAAGATGTGAAACTCAGAGGACAAAAGTGCTGATCTTGGGCAATCAAGGGCTTGGCTATCAATAAAAGAGTTAACAGATGCACATACACTTAAGCTCTTGTTTCCTTGAGGGAGCATTGGGCTCTGAGCCTCAGGTGAATTATAGAAAAAAATGCTTATCTGGTTGGCAAGAGAAATTACCTAGCTGTGCGCGCGCACACACAATGAACCTCATGATTATCTGGCTTGGGAAATAGCTAAAAAGATTTGCCCAACCTTTCTCTACCCAGGGGATTATTTCAGCAGGGTCACAGAGAGGGGGCTGTCTCTGGGCTGCATTTTGGTACAATTCTATAAGTCAGTTTATATACATTTCATACATAGTTGAAAGATACAAGTTACACAAAATCATAAAAATTATACATTTTATTGAAGGGTTAGATATTATATACTTTATGGAGGTACAGCTGCTGCTGGTTCATTCTCAATCTTCTGAAGTCTTGAACTTGTGCAACTCTGGAGTTTTGGGGAAGGTTTTAATAAGAGGAAAAATTCATATATTTATTGGTGAACTATTCATATATTTATTGGTGAACTATAAATCTTCCAGGGGAGGAGTTACCATGCCTCGACAACACTCAGATTTATTATCCAACTAGGGCACGACGTGCAAGAAAAAAAAAGAATGAAATTAAGTTCAGCAGATAGTACATGCTCTCCTTTCCCTTTGAGGCCAGGGCAGTGACAGTAGGGATTGGAACGAAAGTATTTAATTTGCTTCTGGGCCTAGGCATAATGGAGATCTACTAACATGCTGGTGGAGCATAGTTTCCCATAAGCAGATATGTGTGTGTGTGTGTGTGTGTGTGTGTAACTGTTGGCGAAGTAGAGCTCTGTTGTTCTCACTTCCTCCCAGTATCAAGATTGTACTAGTGCACTTCCCAACATGGCTCCACTCTTCCTGATGTGGAGATGCAGTCAGTTGTACTCTGATTGCCCTTGCATCCCCAGTGGATAAGGAGAAGTCTTTTCCCTAAGATTAGGTTGCTTTTTCTTTGCCAGGGGCTGGAAGGGAGCTAGACTGTGCCTAAGTATAGCCCTGCACCCAGTCAGTAACTGTCAGAATAGAGCTAGACATGAAACAGAAAAATAAGAGATTATTCTTCGTGCAATCACATTGAAAGCACCCATGCAGTGTATCAGCAGCTGGAACCTCATCTAGATAATATCTTAAGACTATAAATCTCACGCTCTAAGTCTGGAGGTGGGTCATGGGGAGAAGGCTAGCCTTCTCATCAACTGAGAATTTTTAGCGTCCTCATCGAAGTCATGCCATCTCAGTTAAACTGATGTAAAACTAGATATTTTTATTGTTGTTTTTTGAGGACTGAGAGTTGATGCCTCCAACATTAATTTCTTATGAGACAAATTCTGTCCTATGTGGGAGCTGAGCAACAAAGAAAGGAAAATGACTATCTCTAACCCTGCTAGAAAAAAAAAAGGTTTTATTGTGGAATTAGCATTCATCTTTTAAAATAATTTTCAACTATCCTCTCTCAAATAAAGAGATTACTTCATTATAATTCCCTTCTGGAGACCATGTTCATAAATTTGAACTGAAATGTTGGAACATTCTTTGACTAGATTACTGGATATTTTTTTCTGAAACAAATGCAGAGAACAGACTGCAGGAGGTATGCTTTAACTTGTACTTTGGCACCAGAGCCTCTTTGTGGAGAGGAGACATGCATTTTCCATGCTGGAATTGGCAAAGGCTACAGTAGACTCCTGTATGCCAGGAATTTCTCCTCCTCCTCCCAATGACTAAATTCAAGGAAAGGTCTTCAGCTTCTTTGGGTCAGACTCTTGTCTTCCTAACCAGCAAGGTTTATACTGATGGCTCGATTCATGAATAGTTGCACATCTCGTGAAGAGACTATGAAATACTTGAGGGACATGCCAGCTTCAAACCATATTCAGAAAGTTTTAAGTTATTGGTGAGGTCAGATAAATCTGAAGTAAAATAGTAGTTAAGGGATTTGAAATGTATTTTCCATATAATGTTTATATCAATCAGACATAAATTTAAACGGATTCTGTGTTTAATTAAAATATGTTATTATATTTAAATATGTTATTCTCATTCTTGTATAATATAAACTCAAAGAAACAAACAAGTCAGGATTCAGATAATAGTCAAGCTCTGATCTAATGTTTGGTCCTTCTGATATAGAATCAACATATGTGGGAGTTGACAAGCAATGCCATTTGACAAAAGTAATAAAGAAGATTTTACACAACCCCAAAGCCAATGTCCTCCTGATAAATTGGAATACAAGAACCATTGTTTCCAAGAGTAGGAGCTATAGTCCAAAAATCTATTTTAATCTGGAATAGAATGATTTTGGGAAGGCTTAACCCTAAGCAGTCAAAAGCAAGATACAAATAAAAAACAGAATGTGTACCCCAAAGCTGAGCCTAGCAGTCTTCATGACACATGACAACTTCTGACAAGAATGTAGACCTTTTACATCTTAATCTGACTTTGCTCTGAAATAAGCAAATTTGGGGATACTCTAGAGGATCCTTGGGGTTTGCAGCCATGTGGACAGCTATTTGGTCTAATCCATTGTCACCATGACTCTTTGCTAAATGGTGCAGGGAAGGGGATAGATTGTTCTTGTCACTATTGTCATTGCCTTGGCAAGGAGCTCAGGGGTGGAGGTGGCCATCAAAATCATATCTACTGAGGGCAGGATATGGTATCCAGTCATATGATCAAGAAGAGGGAGGTCATTCCACTCCTTCTTTGTTGACTGCATGGACACTCCTTTATGAACTCTGCAGATACAACTGCAATGACGAGGACAAGGAGATGGGCCACTGAGGCTGTTGCATTCTACACCTGGCAAGACTATTCTGCAAAATGTCATCCATGTGAGAGGTGCTGCTCTTTGACAACAGGGAGAAACATCAGAAAAAAACTCCGAGTGGTGAGAACCTTTATGCAGATCATGCTCTCATTTTCCATCAGGACAATGTGCAGCATCTCATAGCATGTCTTTTCCTGCTAGAAATAATGAACTGTGGCTTTGAATTACTGTATTTGCCTGACCTCACACTGTCCATCTTATACCCTTTCCCCCTATGAATAAAAGTCTGAAAGGAAAGTTGTGAATGACTGTTGCAATTTCCAGGAGAAATCATTTCTCTCCAAGGATTGATTAACCTGGAGCACATGGGAAAAGTGTGTCGAAGTGGACAATCACATACAGGTAGGCTCAAGACATTTAATCTACCCCTCGTATATTGGCAGAGGCGGCCCTAGGTAATTATCAACAGTAAGCAAACAGTATTTTGGTGCCCCCCCCCCACCAATCATTGATATATATTTTTTGTTCGTCATGGGAGTTCTGTGTGCCATATTTGGTTCAACTCCATCATTGGTGGAGTTCAGAATACTCTTTGATTTTAGGTGAACTATACATCCCAGTAACTACAACTCGCATATGTCAAGGTCTATTTTCCCCCAAGAGCGCCTCAAGAGCACCCCTGGGCAAAATCAACTATACTGCGAATACTTAATTTGCGTAATGGGTTGAGCTGCCCCTGTATATTGGCCAGGTAGGAACTCCTATCCCTTGGCTTCTGATAGCTTGAGCCATCTTTCTTTGACCAAGCACATGGGCTTCAGAAAGCCCAGCATGACCAATGGATGTGTTAAGCACTCTGGCCAGAGAACTCAGAGACTCATTGCTTCCACCATCAGTAGGGCCCTGACAATTGGCTGGACAAGGCTGCTATAGTTAGCTGGATTGCTCACTTTTTCCTCAAAACTGATGTATTATTTTGGCCATGTATGAGGAAAAGACAGAGAACAAGCTGGAAGATCGTGTGGTACCTATCTTTATTGCTTTTTCATTTGTGTTATGGAGGCATTACTTGATCCAAAAAAGCTGCTGTGTCTAGGAGAATCACAATGCTGGGATATTTAAAGTGTTGAAGGGCTTCTTGTGTGACCTCCTAAACTTCCTACCTCTGATTCACTGATATAAGCCAGGCCACTTTGGGCTATTAGAACAGAAAAAGAAAATAGGAGAGAGCCCATTGAAGAGATAGGCCATTAGAACCATGACTTTTTCTTTCCCCAAATAATTCTTCTTTGTACCTGAAGCCAAAAATGTTCTCATATTATGTCTGCCCATATCCTTTGATCTTCCTCCATCCTCCTCCTCTGGCACTGATAGAAGTTTTTTGGGCAACAAAAGAGCAATAAAATGCCACAGAGAAAAACTACAGAAAGAGAGAGAGAGAGAGAGAGAGAGAGAAGAAAATGGAAAATTGTGTGCAAGGAGCCTTGCTGTGAGGAAAGTGATACAAACAATGCAAGTTTCTGTTCTGTTCTTAATGCCACCCAGACTTCAAAACATGTTGAACAGCAAGCAGATGTAGTATAGTTTATCAACATGTGCAACTCTTCCAATTTCCCAAATTCAGCCACAGCAATAACTTGACTGTATTTCTTTTTTATTCACTCAGCAGTTCTGTGAGGCATCATATTCACTTGAAAAATGAAAAGCTGTGATGAAGCAGTTAAGAATACATGAAAACTAGCAAAGCAAAATAAGATTACACCAGACTCAGTGGAAATTTTCCCATCCTTGCTAGAGTTGGTTCTGAACATCAAAGGCCAGACCTAGCAAGCTGACTTTCCAATGCTGGTAAAAGATAATCAGATTTGAATCTGGTTATTTGGAAGGGGTTCAGCAACTACAAGGCAGTCATGATGAAGGCAAATGTGCATATGCCAGCCAAATCTGATGCCCACATGGTGTCTACAATGGTTTTTTTAAAATAATTTGACAGAGCAGAAGAGAATTGGCTCAAAACCATGCACATATAACATTTATTTATTTATTTATTTATTTATTTATTTATTTATTTACAGCATTTATATTCTGCCCTTCTCACCCCAAAGAGGACTCAGGGTGGATCACACAACACATACACAGCAGACATTCAATGCAGGAAAAACAACAGATAGAAGTATTTTTCCCAACTTCGGTATCCTGGAGGTTGTGCTCAATTCTGGCCACAGGGGGGTGCTGTTGCACCATCCCCTCTGATAAAGAGCCCTTGATCACAGACTTTCTCCTTCCTTTGATCACCAGCATTTTTCTGGTATTTCCTTCTTACTGTGTCGTAAAATATTTCCCTTATTACGCGGTGCCTAATTTCTCTACTCACAGTTCACAGCTGTTTTTGAACTGCTTAGCTGGGTTGAAGGTCGAGTGCTCATTAAGCTGGGCTGAAGGTTGGATGCTCACCCAGGCATCAAACTGCAAACCATTCAATTGGTGTGATCTATTGCTGCTGGTGATTAACCAGCTGTGCTAAAGCCTGGCCCCATGAATTACCAAAACGACAGTGCAACAGAAACTCCTCCATGTCGAAGATCACCACCATCCTCAACCTGTCTAGAGTGTGTCCAGCACTGTGTGTGGGACCAGAAACCACGTGAAACAGATTCATGGTTGTCACAGTGGACATGAAGCCCCAAGACATTCCTGATCGAGTAGCTTCAGCATAGAAGTTGAAGTCCCCCAGTATAACAAGCCATGGAGACTTCAACACCAGTCCTGAGACAACCCTGGACAGTTCAGGAAGGGAGACTTGAGCGGCAGGATGGGCATAACACCAAAAGAATCCATATTCTGTCCCAGCTACCCATCTTTAAGTAAACACACTCAATCCCTTCAGACTGAATGTTATCCTGCCAGTACAGCACTCATGTGTCAAGTAGGAGAGACATGGGTAGGAAGGTGTGTCAATGAGAGGGTGCAGAAAACTGAAAGTGGAACAGTGCGTCACCAAAGTAATGCCATATAGCTATTGCAGAGAAGTGTGATAGTGATTGCTTCAATTTTAGTATGTTTTCATTGTCTTAAACAATATTATGGCTATAAGACTAGAGGTTGGCGTGACAAAATCCGTAGTATCATGCCTATGCAGTGTAAAAAAAAAAAAAAGGCCCTGAGCCAGAGTGATTAATTGAAATCTACTCTAAGTTTCCTTGACAAGACTCCAGTGTTCTCAATGGGACAATTCTAATTAAGACTAGGCCTGGATCCAACCTTAACATGTGATGAGCTAGAGCAGTGGTTCTCAACCTTTCTAATGCCGTGACCCCTAAATACAGTTCCTCACATTGTGGTGACCCCTAAACATAAAATTATTTTTGTTGCTACTTTTACTACTGTTATAAATTGTAATGTTAGTATCTAATATGCAGGATGTGTTTTTATTGTTACAAATTGTTACTTAAAGCATAGTGATTAATCACAAAAACCATATGGAGAGCCCAAACGGAGAGGAGGAGGAAGAAGAAGAGCCCAGAGGAGAGGGACAAAGGCAGGCCTTGCTGGTGTCTCTGCCCCCGGGGGCCCGGCAGCCATTGCAGGGAGGATGAGGGGGTGGGGCCAAAAGAGGTGGCGTCATGACCCCTTGGAAACGGCCAATCGACCCTTCTGGGGGTCGCGACCCCCATGTTGAGAACCGCTGAGCTAGAGAATGATAGAATCATAGAGTTGGAAGAGACCTCGTGAGCTATCCAGTCAAACCCCCTGCCAAGAAGCAGGAAAATTGCATTCCAAGCACCCCTGACAGATGGCCATCCAGCCTCTGTTTAAAAGCCTCCAAAGAAGGAGCCTCCACCACACTCCAGGGCAGAGAGTTCCACTGCTGAACGGCTTTCACAGTCAGGAAGTTCTTCCTCATGTTCAGATGGAATCTCCTTTCTTGTAGTTTGAAGCCATTGTTCTGCATCCTAGTCTCCAGGGCACCAGAAAACAAGCTTGCTCCCTCCTCCCTATGACTTCCTCTCACAAACTTATACATGGATATCATGTCTCCTCTCAGCCTTCAGAAGGGCTGGAGAATCTATAGCCCACCAGATTTTGCTACTCTATCATTCCCATTTGCACTGGTAATGCTTATTGGTATGGTACTCCACTACGTTTAGAGCCATGAGTTTCCTCACCTCTTGCCTATGCCATTTGGATCCCATTTCATGCATTGGTTCCGATATTTTTCATTTCCACTAAAATGTTAGCATTCTGAAGGCATTTTATCATTCTCTCTTTGAATCAAAACCACTTGGAAGCATTTGTTTGGGACTTTCTGTTCTTGTATACAAATTCTTAACAACACTAAGCTTCAATTTGCTTAAGCAAGCCTCCCAGCTTATTGTATGCTTTACTATTGCTTGAGAATGTAAATAGACACATTGGCCTTTTAATCATAAAATGTTACTCTCATATAAATTAATATTTAAAAGTAATCATGTAAAAGAATCATACAAGTGTAACTAAGTAGAAGGGGATGCAGTGATGCTTGCACCATTATTTTTAAAATGCTAAAATAAGCAATTCTGTTTAAGCAATGGCCACAAATAGCATAACTCTTGGAATCCAATGTTAATTAGTGTCTGTTTCCTTTCAGTTGCAAATTTAGATTTCCTTTATGATCTAAATGCCGGCATTCATTGCGCATAGAAATGAAAGATCATTATCTTGAAGTTCTTTAGACTGAAGAAGACAGTCTGATGCTCTCCAGATTATTAGTACGATAAATCCCATAAAGCCAAATCTTGGCCTGTGCTGAGTGGGGCTTATGAGAATCGATGTCCAAAATATTTGGAACATATAACATCATCTGTGCCTCCTGCAAAACTTAATACTGCTGGCCTCAGTTGAACTTAATTTGAAATATGAGTTTGTTGAATGTGAATGCTATGTCTCAATGTCTTTACGATGTGAGAAGTTATCATAAACAGGAAAGGTCAGAAGGAATGCATGTGGGGTACATGTTACAAATGAGCTGAGGCTCTGCTTTAGGGATGGTGGAGATTTTTGTATCAGTTCATTTTTGATAAGAACTTGCCAGCTTCACCCCTTTCTTTAGATTTGGAAAGCAATAAACTTGGAGATTTATTTTAAAAAATGTTAACATGAGACAGATTTATCCATCTTTGTCCAGAATTTTCACATACTCCCCAAATTTTCCAGTTTGGAAGGAACTATCCCGATTAGCCCCTAGTGGAGCAGTGCTTAAACCACTGAGCTGTTGAACTTGCTGACTGAAAGGTTGGTGGTTCGAATACGGGGAGCAGGATTAGCTCCTGCTGTTAGCCCCAGCTTCTGCCAACCTAGCAGTTCGAAAACATGCAAATGTGAGTAGATCAATAAGTACCCCTCCGGTGGGAAGGTACTGGTGCTCCATGCAGTCATGCCAGCCACATGTCCTTGGAGGTGTCTACAGACAATGCCGGCTCTTTGGCTTGGAAATGGAGATGAGCACCACCTCCCCAGAGTCGGACACAAACCTTCACCTTTATTATCCTGTTTAACCAATCTTCTGCTTATTTCACATTCATTGGAATTCTTTAATTTGCAGTTTAAGGAGGAGTATTTAGAATTCGGTGCCTTGGCCACCTCTCTCCCAGATTTCATCTATGAAATGTTGGAAGGTATATTTTCAGTAATTAACTTTTTAACATCTATTCAGCTTTGTTTGTGATGAATTAATTTCTCACGTTTCTCCTTAATAAGTAGAACATGTTATCATACACATGAAAGACCAGTACAAATAATAATAATAATAATAACAATAATAATAACAAAAACAACTTTATTTATATCCTGCCCTACCTCCCTGAGGGGACTCAGGGTGGTTATACGCAAGGAAAAGCTCCTATTGAATTTGGCCAGTGTAAAGGTAAAGGTAAAGGTTTTCCCCTGATAGGAAGCCTAGTCATGTCCGACTCTGGGGGGTGGTCCTCATCTCCATAGACACCTCCAAGGTCATGTGGCCAGCATGACTGCCTGGAATGCCGTTATCTTCCCGCCAGAGCAGTTCCTATTGATCTATTCACATTTGCATGTTTCAGAACTGCTAGGTTGGCAGAAGCTGGGGCTATCAGTTGGAGCTCACCCCACTCTCCGGATTCGAACTGCCAACCTTCCAGTCAGTAATTTCAGCAGCTCAGCAATTTAACCTGCTGCGTCAGCAGGGGCTCCTTGACCAGTGTAGGTGGGGGAAAATGTCATTACATTCCTTTTCGATGACTCTTTCAAAATTCCTAAATGTACATATTCAGAAAGGAAAGTAATTAGGTATTAAAATGTGAATGGAGAAAGTAAAACGGATAGATCTTGGGGTCAGAGCCAGCAAGTATAAAGGCTAAATGCTTCCATTTTAATATTCATCTTGCACCATTGTTCAGTTTTAATCACCAGAGCTATTTAGAATTGGAATATTTTTGTGTAATTAATCAGCATTTTCAAACTATCTATTTTCCCTTACTCTGACCAAGGATGTTATTCTTTCTCATAATGAATGGTTTCTTAAAGCCGCAGCCATCATCATAGGCATCAATATGCGGCATTTGATATGGATTTGGAACTTCACATTTTCCTTTGTTCATTTGGCAGCTTTCCACTGCTTCCAAACAGAATAGTTTACCATTATTTCTCTTTATCCACGGGATGACCAAACTTTTGTTTCCTAATCACAAATAGAGATAACATTGATTTGAGGGATGAACTTCTGGTGAGTTTACATTATATTCCCAATCTAGCAGATAAAGAACACAATTCACTTTTAATTCATTCTCTCATGAGCCAAGTGATAAGAGAAACTGAAGGTGTTTTTCCTGGAAAAGTTTCATGCAGTTCTGTGGGTTACTTAAAGGCCTCTTGAAATGTGTCATTAATTTGGAGCAATCATTAAAAAGCAATCCATCATTTTATTCAACATTTGCTTTGGAAAATAACATAGGTGCATAACTTTCAGACAGATGCTTTTACTTATTGTGCATATATTATTGTCTCTATTGTTGGTAGAACCAGCCCTGCCATTGGGTAGGATGAGACATCTGTCCCAGTCAGCAAATTTTAAGAATCTTGGAAAAAGCAGACCCTCTATAAGCTATTTGTGTTTATTTTGTTTGCATTTTTAACTGTCAGAAAGGAGGGCAGGTACTTCTGATGTTTCTTCTGCTGCCGCCAAAATAATATGCCTCGATTTGGCCTAGATTCTAGGGTTTTTAAAAAAGATTTGCAAGCTGGCCCTTTTGTTTTCATTGGATCCAAACAAAACAAAACAAAATAGATGTCCTTATGTAACCAGCATTAAGGTCCCGCACCCTAACTGCGATGAGAACAACAAAAAAGTTGTGTGGAAAATCCTGGACAGTGAGAAGTACAGTTGCTGTGGATGCCTGTCAACCGTAGCTCTGGTCTTTCCCCCCTCTTCCCAAAGAATGAGTAAAAGGAAGGAGTTGCTGTAAAAACAACAGAATACCTATGGTGTGCATGTCTTACCTTCTTTTCCACATTTCTGGGAAACAGCTACAACTTTTGGGATCCTTTTTATTTATTTTGTCTTTTAAACCTTGTCAACATTTTACTATGCATCAGAACTTCACCATTTATTAGAAGTTGGCCAGAAAACTCTTTAAAGGTTACTGGGCAAAATTAAAAGTCTGTTAAAATAAATACTGTGGGCCCATCTACATAGGCCTGAAAACCCAGTACAAAATAGAATTAATGAACTCTTGATCGCTGGACTGCATGAAAAACGTGCGATAAAAAAGTTAGCATAAAATCTGATCTTTGTAAAAAAAAAAGAAAAAAAGCACTGCTACCGAGCACTGTATATCCCAGCACTTCCCCCCAAAATAAGAATTCCTTCTCCCGTACTAATCCTCATTTTAAAATCCTGATACAGCTGACAGAAGGATGCAAACAAATGGAGCCATGGACACACAGGTGACTAAATGGAAGCATGAGAGGAAAGTAATTCCCATGAGAACTTCTTACGACCATTCCTTTGTTCTCATTTCTTGTGTATTACTGAAAGGAAAAAGAGCTTGAAATTACACAATGGGCAACAGCATGTCACAGGCAAGTGACCCCCAAAGGGAAATGGGGTTCAAGAGGGCAAACCTGGAGGCACCAGGAGTGGAGGTGAGGAGAAAGGACAGAAAATCTGCTTGTGCGCTCATTATTATAGTCGCACAAGTGTTGCAATTTTGGCAAAATGCTTCTGAGGTGCAGTGCATCTTGGAGTATCATTAGGGGGGGAAAAAACCTTCTGATGGATGCCCCTTCTATGTGCATTAACTAAACCTTTCTAGAAGCTGTGGGCTCATTTCCCAATAAATGAGAGCTCTGTGTATGGACTCTCCTTGAGGTACTGGGATTTTTAATCCCACTTCCTTACTCTGGATTAAGTGGCTGTCTGGAAGGGCCCTGAAGCAGAGGCAGGCAAAATGTGTCCCATAGGCAACATACTACCTCAAAGCTAGAGCCCCCGGTGGCGCAGTGGGTTAAACCCCTGTGGCAGCAAGACTAAAGACCAACCCCCCCCCCCAAAAAAAACCCCAAACCAAACCAAAACAAAACAAAACAAAAAACAAAACCTCAAAGCTAGGTTGAAGTCCCCACTAAGACCCACCTAGCGGTTTGTTTTGATTTCTCTGAAAGCAAAAATAGTGTCCCAACATCCATATCCCTTGGAGTTATGAGAAGAGTGAGTTAGACAGTTATAGACTAAAAGAGGCAATTTTTCCAACTAAAATGTTGTTTACTTCCCTGTTTTCTTTTTAAAAAAAATCCTGGGCTTAAATCAACCAAGGGGTTGAGAAAAATGGTTTCTAAAAAAAGGAAAATGTCCGCATGTACACTAACCAATAGCTCTTCGAGTTATCTGGGGGACATCTTTATTATTGTTGTTGTTGTTGTTGTTGTTGTTGTTGTTATTATTATTATTATTATCAATGCAACAATTAAAGCAATTGAAAGAATGAAGGGCATGGTGGAATCATAGTATAGGTGTGACCTTCTCTACTGTGCTACCTTTCAGTTGCAAATTTTGATCATCTTTATGATTTGAAGCAAGCATTCATGGTGTATAGAAACAAAAGAACATTACCTTGTATTTCTATAGAAGGGAAGATTGGTAGTTAGCCATGCCCAGGATGCAAAATAGAACCCAAAATCAGTTCCGCTGGGGCTTTAAATCCTGGTCTCAGTCCATCACTCAAATTACTGCATCATGCTGCCTCTTCCTGCTCCGTATCAAACTGTTATTTTAGACAGTGCCAATTGGACAAATCCTTCATCCCATCAGAGATGAAGGACCTCTTCAAATGGCTCCTGGTGCTGTGACATTTCGCTGGCAGTGAAATGGCAAGTGACAGGGTGTCTCGTGTTACCCCACAAAAGTTCCCTCCTTCCCCCATCATATGGTGTTGTGCCCTGTCCCCATCGGATGGGTGGAAAGGTGGAAATGCACACTGCCCTTGCCCCATCAGATGGACAAGAGGGCAAAAAAAAAAGAGAGAGAGAGAGAGAGAGAGAGAGGGAGAGAGAGAGAGAAACACTTTCTTCTCTGTCGTGGCAGAGGTAGCATCTAACAATGCTTCCCCTCCACTTTGGAAGGAATTGAGGCAGGGCCAAGCTGGCGTGATGAGGTGGCCGGACAGTATCCGCATAGCCCACTAAAGTGCATGAAAAGTTAGTTTTACCTCAAAATGTCAACTAATCAAATTTTATAATCCTAGCAAAATATTTCCATAACATTTTGGCAGGAATGGCTTAGCTTTCATCTGACCCCAAATTCCTTCTGTGTGGCAAAGGTATCAGGTTGCACAAACCAAAGATTTTAAAAATCTCAATGGAAAAATAGGCATCAGTGCCTGATACAAATCCACCTATCTATTTATCTGTCTATGAAACTGTGTACTGTAACTTGAAAAAGCACCATAAATAGTGTTGTCAGATTTCAAGGCATCTCCCTAATTTGCTGATGACTACTGGCTGTTTCCACCCCACTCCACCCTTTTTGTGCTTTTAGCGAACTCTTGTTTGGAATTTTGAATTGACATTCATCTCCACAGCTTGGGTGATAGCCAAAAATGCTCTTTCAAATGTTGAGCTCTGTAGCATATTGGGTTGACTCAAAAAAGCTAGCCACAACCCTGAGCTTGCAAAATCTGAACAGAGCAGTAGTTAGCCCAGACTCTTGGAGGTCTCTCATTTATAGGATCATTATAAGGCAAAGCCAAGTTGGTGGCCAATAACAACAACAAAGCCCCCTGTCCAGTGAGTTATGACAGCCTCAGACAGACACAGAAACATTTTATTTTATTATCGTGCATATATATATATATGTATATATGATTAAACCAAGTAATCTGTATCCCTCTGTCCTCATATGATTGTGGATTAAGAGTAAATTCAAATATTTATTCTGTTTCAAATCCTTTGTCCTCCAAAGACAATTTCGAAATCTCTTCAGCCTTAAGATTGTTTCATAATATTTATTCTGATTTGGAAGGAAGTTGTACCAGCTTTCCCTTATTTTTGTAACAGTTCCCTAAACCAGAATTTCAGTTGATAACTTGCTAAACATTTTCCCCACTCTGAAAGTTTTTAAATGGTTGAATTGCAAAAAGAATTGGGGGGAAATTGCAAGCAATAATCTGTAACTGGATAAAGATTTGTATTGCTACAGGATGCTCAGCCCCACCAAACCAATGTGGCATATCCTGTGTCAAATGCTTGTTATGTCCTGTTTTTGTAGTCTTAGAGAGGCATGAAAAATTGAACATGATTTTGCTGACAGGTCTTTACATGAAGCTAGACAATATTTGTGGAGGCTTGCATTAATATCACATGTGCATTATTAGTGTTCCCTAAGTTTCAACAGGCTGTGTTTTCTATTTAATTTTAGTTGTTAAATCATAATTTATGTTTATATGGTAAGTTGTTAAATTTCATTACTATGTATGTATTGTTGTATTCGGGCATTGAATGTTTGCCTTTTATATTTTGAATCCGCCCTGAGTCCCTCCGGGTGGTATTATTATTATTGTTATTATTATTATTCAAATAAACAAAAATATGCCTTTTTAATTTTTTCATTATACATTTACTGTTATTATTGTGCATTATTTTTTTATTATTCCTGATGTTGTTTGTATTTTGTAAGGCATTGAATGTTTGCCTGTTTCTGTGTGTAAATCACCCTGAGTCCGTTTTGGGAGAGAGGGAGGTCTACAAATAAATAATAATAATAATCATCATCATCATCATCATCATCATCATCATTATTATTATTATTCCTGGAGAAATTTTTAGTGTTGTTATTTATACGTTATGTATGCCTCAGTAGGATGCATAAGGTACTGGAACAGGTTTCACTGATACTACCTTAGGGGTTGAGGGAATGTTATACTGATTTTGCTAGATCTAAAGAATTGTAATCATTGTGTTGAATCCCATGCCACCCCCCACGTATTAAGCTGTGCCATGTGGCTAGTATCTATAGGGTCTTGCTCATAATTCCTGCAGGATGTAGAATCATAGAATCATAGAATCAAAGAGTTGGAAGAGACCTCATGGGCTATCCAGTCCATCCCCCTGCAAAGAAGCAGGAATATTGCATTCAAATCACCCCTGACAGATAGCCATCCAGCCTCTGTTTAAAAGCTTCCAAAGAAGGAGCCTCCACCACACTCCGGGGCAGAGAGTTCCACTGCTGAATGGCTCTCACAGTCAGGAAGTTCTTCCTTATGTTCAGATGGAATCTCCTCTCTTGTAGTTTGAAGCCATTGTTCCGCGCCCTAGTCTGCAAGGAATCAGAAAACAAGCTTGATCCCTCCTCCCTGTGGCTTCCTCTCACATATTTATACATGGCTATCATATCTCCTCTCAGCCTTCTCTTCTTCAGGCTTAACATGCCCAGCTCCTTAAGCTGCTCCTCATAGGGCTTGTTCTCCAGACCCTTTATCATTTTAGTCGCCCTCCTCTGGACACATTCCAGCTTGTCAATATCTCTCTTGAATTGTGGTGCCCAGAATTGGACACAATATTCCAGGTGTGGTCTAACCAAAGCAGAATAGAGGGGTAGCATTACTTCCCTAGATCTAGACACTATGCTCCTATTGATGCAGGCCAAAATCTCATTGGCTTTTTTTGCCGCCGCATCACATTGTTGGCTCATGTTTAACTTGTTGTCCATGCATCAGGATACATGCTTTTAATATGAAACAGATAATGTAATGGTATGGCAATGGAGTAGAATAGTGGTTCTTGACCTGTGGGTCCCCAGGTGTTTTGGCCTACAACTCCCTGAAATCCCAGCCAGTTTACCAGCTGTTAGGATTTCTGCGAGTTAGACCAAAACATTTGGGGACTCACAGCTTGAGACCCACTGGAGTCGAAAGTCCCACTCCAATATTAGTGTAGGCTTTGGCTTATCACTGAGGGGTTAAGTCAGATGAATTCTACAATGCTCAGTGTTTGAATGGTTGAATGTATCCTAGAGAGAGTACCAGCGGGTTAATAAAAGTTTTAGTGGTGTAAAATCTATTCATGCCTTGTCCATTTACCCTAACTGCTCTTAGACTGATATTCTTAGGCATTCTTCCACTCCTTCTCTTCACCTCTTTTTTGCCAGTTCACTGATCCAAAATTTAAATTAACACTCCAGTTTAGTTTAGTTTAACATCCTTATCTCTAATGTAGTTCCTATATCACATACACTTTTAGATTATTTTCTATAGCAATTGCAGGACTGCCTTATCTATTATGCACTTGAAACACAATGCCCAGGGCCTATTAAAACAGAATAAACAAAAAAGTACAGGAATTCGGAAGAATAACAACAATTCAAAATACAAATATTTTCAGCTTTCAACTTTTAATGTTTTAAGGTCCATGGAAGTTGTAGGATCATATATGGAATGATGCCTATCTGTTTTTAATAGTATGTCAAAGTCAGGCAGGGAACTACATACAAAAGTATGAAAAGGTGAACATGGCCTTGAATTAGCAATTGCGGGCATGCACTCTCTGTCATTTTTAACTAGTTTATTGAATGGCAACGAGGAACAGGGTTCTCTTATGTGGCATTGATGTGAACAGGGAATGATGTGAACCGGAGATTGACCAGGTGATAGTGGCCTGAAAAAAGTCAAAAGACCAAGTTAATGGAAAGTGGTAATCAACACACTCTCTTTGGTGGTCACTGAAGAGGGTTTTCTGTGGCCTTTTTGCATTGCACAATTCTCGCACTATGATTCTATATGATCTGTCCGGGCAGCATCCTATGGACTCCTGGGATTTGGAGTTGAATGTCTTTGATCTTGGGGTGGTGGAGTGCTGCCATTCGATAGACTGATGCTTACTCTTTGTGTCATAAAAATATAGCTATTTTCCATCACCAGTGGAAACCATAATGCCCACACTTCTTTGGGAAGGTTATAGGTTCTGTACAAATGAGGTGGCAAGTGGTGCCACATCTGCCTTACAGCTCCAATATGGATCCCTGAAACATTTAGTATTTCAGCTGAATGAAGGAAAGCTGTAATGAATTGCATTTTATGATGTAGGAAAAGTGGAAGGTAGTATCAGACACTGGACCAAGGAGTGCCCAAAATAATTTTTCTAAAGTGGATTTGATGAGTAGGTTCAAAGGTGCTACAAATGCATTATCACACATGGAGACTAGGACCATATTGCAGACAAAGAGCTACTTTCCACAAATATGAAGTTGCATATGTCACACATTCTGGAAGTTGTAGTTCAAAAGTTACTTTTCCAACATTGTTTACATAAAATGCATGAAAATGCTTATAATTAGGAAATGCAGGTTTTTAAATAAAACTTTTAATTTCCCCCCCGGATAGGATTTCTAATTAAAGCGAATGGATTTGCTTTTAAGGATTATACTCTCCAGCAGAGACAAATGTACACAACTGTTCTCAAGTAAAATATATATTTGTATTTCTAGGAAACCATAATATTCCTTGATTTTTCTTGGATGATGTCCCTTGGGCTTCCTAGAATTGAGCTGCAAACATGCTCATACAACTATAATCTGACTATAAAGAATTCTGTTCTTCCTGATACAAAAATGTTTACCCTTGAAGTGGCCAAATTGCACTCTATGATTATCCTATCCTATCCTATCCTATCTATCATTGTTAATGGGACAGAACATAACAAAGAGGAGTGACCATTTCCAAGTCTGTGTTGCTAGGAAACATTTTCAGGAAGAAAACTGGTTATCTGTTTTTTCCATGAGCCCTGGAGTGCATTACAATTGAGCGTGTTCTTCTATTCTTGCCATTTCTAGGTTTGTTGTTCTTCTTAACATTGCCCTGGGAGCAATAACTCTTGAGCGTAAGTTAAGATTTATGTCTGATTTATTGTTCAGCTACAATTGAAAAACCGAAGATGTTAGTTTGATTTTGAACCCTTTTCTTTTAATTCTGTTTTGAACACAGCTGGATTGTATAGTACATTTGTCAAGCAGAAGAGTTGAGAAATATAGATGGTTGTGTTTCTCACTAGGGCCTGCTCCCAAATTTATTCAGTCAAGATTTCCATGTGCATGATGAAAGACAACATGTATGGCTCCTGTGGTATAGATAATTCACCATACAGTAAGGACCCTTGTAGCATTTCAGCCTTGCTAGCTGGTGGCAAAGGGTTGAGATGCCCTCCACCCCTGTTCCAGTCACCAATAGACTGGAGCTCAGTAGAGCTTTTTTTGGGAGTGTTGTTCCAAGAGATGTCACTAAGGTATGCGTATGTAACTAATTACAGCACATGTAACTAAGCAAATTGTGTAGAATCTCAGCCTTATTTTTGAAAAGTAACCACAAGTAGCTATTTTAGTTACCTTTAGGAAACAGGGAAGTAAATAGTTGTTTTTAGAATTGCAACTAGAATGGGAACTACGTTTTCTACCTTCATGCCATAAGCACAAGCGATTCTGTCATAAAGGTAGCATTCCAAGATGTGACTCATTTGCTACTGCTGAACATTACAGCAAAGATGCATTACTTTGGGTTCATGCAATGTTTTGGCAGGTGTTTCATGTGAACATCTGTCCTCTAAGCCCAGGAGCAATCCAGCCACCCCCATTAAATGAGAGCAGCAGTAGGCAGACAGTCAGTTGTCTCACTAATGCTTTAACCATCCTCCATTCTCATTGCTGGCTCCTCTCACAATGCCTCCCAAAATATAAATAACAGATTAACTCATCTCAAAGCAGCTGTCACTAGTGACAAGGAGTATTATACCTGCCTGACCAATCAGAAAGCATCTGTGTCATCTGGGATATCTATTGCTTTCAATAGCACATACATTTTACTGTGTTGATCTATGTGCACTATATTGGTTTGTATTATAGAACTCAAAAGAGAACAAGCAGCATCAAAAACTCAAACCAGGATTGTCACAGATAGTTGGAAAATGATTGTTTTGAAGAATAGGGTGTAACTATAAAGATAGGATGTCTACAAAAATGGAGCCAGCATGGCATAGTGATTTGAATGTTGGACCGAGGCTACTTCTGCACACTCTGGATCAGGACATGGGTTAAAGAGACCTGGTTTGCTCTGGTGTACCTACACAGGCACCCCATAAACCAGCTGGAAGCTGGGACAGTGGTCACAAAGCTCCACTGAGTGAGGATTGAGCTGAAAATCTTGGAAATATATGTTATCTTACAAATCATATTTTAAAAAATAAATGAGAGGTTTTTATGAGATATGTTGTGTCCCCATACATTTCCCTATTAAAGTAAAGGTAAAGGTTTCCCCTTGACATTAAGTCTAGTCAAGTCTGACTCTGGGGGATGGTGCTCATCTCCATTTTTAAGCTGAAGAGCCGGTATTGTTCGTAGACACCCCCAAGGTCATGTGACCGGAATAACTGCAAGGAGCACCATTACCTTCCCGTCGAAGTGGTACCTATTGATCTACTTGCATTTGCATGCTTTTGGATGGCTAGGTTGGCAGCTGGGGTTAACAACAGTAGCTCACCCCCTCCCATGGATTCAAACTGCTGATGTTCTAGTCAGCAAGTTCTGCAGTTTAGCGGTTTAGCCGCTCACCACTGCAGATTATCTGCCTTGATATTCTGGATTATATGGCAGTATGGAAGAGCCCTTCATCAGAGAGTAAGTGATATTAATCTGGCAAAGTTAGGAATATGAGAAAGAGAAATGTGAGTGAAGATAGCTAGAATAAGTTAGGATTTAGATGGGCTAAATAATTATTTTAACAATATATTGAACTTCTTTAAGTGTTGTAATGACAATTTGTAGAATTAAACAAAGGAGGTCTATCACTAGAACTGGAAGGGCAACTGGAAAGTCCCCTCTTTTGATGCCATAGTGGAAGAATAGGTGGAAATCCTCACATTTGGGACAAGTGATGGGACATGTAACAGCTCACATACCTTGTTGGTATGACTACCCTGGAATTAGGCAACAGCCTCTGTAGAAGGCCAAAATGAGGTTCAGTTGAAACAACATAGCTTTCTTCAGTTGATGTATGCTAAAGACTATTCATAGATTACACAGACTGGGTAAATCTCAGAGTAAAAATAGTAATATCTCACAGTATCGTTGGCAGGGTTGTGGTCCAAATGGGACGATAGATGACATGAAGTTGTTTTGCCAATAGTGGTAGCTTTTTGGAAATGAGCAGCTGATGTATTAAAGAAAATTACCCATCAAGAACTACATCCCAGAGGGGCTTTGTTATTATTAATCATTAGTGAAGAGGGAAATAAAAAGGTTTTGAGTAAATAGCTTACTTCTATGTTCCTGGGATCTGCCTGATTAGAAGTTACAAAAACATGGAAAACATTGAAATATATTTTTCTTTTAACACTAATTGGATCATGTGTGGAGAGTTGGTCTATCAGAAAAAATGACTTATGGAATTCAATGGCTAGAGGGAAGTAAAACAAATGAGACATTTGCTACAATGTGGTCTATCATTGTGTGGTCCACTATCATGTCAACAAAAAAATTGGTCTCATCTGTTTAATACAATTAGGCCATTAAATTGATAGTGTACAGTCACTTTTAGACAGAGCTAAATTTAAAATAATTTCTGCTTGCTTGGTTGACTGTGGTTTTGCTTTTGTCTCCCCCCCCCCCCCCCTTTGGCTGGATCTACACTGCCATATAATCCAGATTATCAAAGCAAACAATCCACATTATCTGTTTTTAAATGGATTGTATGAGTCTACACTGCCATATAATCCATTTCAAACCAGAGCTCACTATTAAATTAGAAAATGTAAAAACTAAAAGAAAAGAAAAAGAATGAATGCATGCATCGCACGGGCTGCCTTTTTATAATTTAGAACAGAGGCTGTTTCAATTAAAAGCCATAAACCAGTGCTTATCAACCTTCCTAATGCCGCGACCCCTTAATACAGTTTCTCATGTTGTGGTGACCCCCAACCATAAAATTATTTTCATTGCTACATAACTGTAATTTTGCTACTGTTATAAATTATAATGTAAATATCTAATGTGGAGGATGTATTTCATTCACTGGACAGAATTTGGCACAAATATCCAATACGCCCAAATTTGAATACTGGTGGGGTTGAGGGGAGCATTGAATTTGTCATTTGGGAGTAGTAGTTTCTGGGATTTATAGTTCATCTACAATCAAAGAGCAATCTGAACTCCACCAACGATGGAACCGTTGGTGGAGTTCAGATTCAGGTAGAGAAGGGCAGGGTACAAATATTTGAAATAAATAAATAAACCAAACTTGGCACACAGAACTCCCATGACCAACAGAAAATACTGGAAGCGTTTGGTGGGAATTGACCCTGAGTTTTGGAGTTGTAGTTCACCTACACCCAGAGAGCACTGTAGACCCAAACAATGATGGATCTGGACCAAATTTGGTACATATACTCAATATGCCCAAATGTGAACATAGGTGGAGTTTGGGGAATATAGACCTTGACATTTGGGAGTTGTAGTTGCTGGGACTTATAGTTCTCCCACAATCAAAGAGCATTCTGAACCCCACCAATGATAAAATTGGGCCAACCTTCCCACACGGAACCCCCATGACCAACAGAAAATACTGTGTTTTCTGATGGTCTTTGGTGACCCCTCTGACACCCTCTCGTGACCCCCAGGATGAGAAACACTGCTATAAAAGAATGAATATAGCACAGTGCATAACAAATTCCAAAAGGATGGAAGGTAGACTGTGTTTCGATTGGCATTCTGTTGGCACATTATGTCATCATAATTCTAGGATACTGGTGACCTTGGGCAAGTCATATTCCTCCAATCCAAGTACACGGCAAACCCACCCTGAATAAATTTTGATAAAAAATTGGAATAAGGATGCTGTAAGTCAACAACAACTTAACGAAATATAACAACACTAAGCAACACTAAAGTTGCAGTTTTTCAATTGACTCTCCCAATGAGAGGGGTTTCAAATATGTATAGGAAAAAATGGTTCACGTTGTCAGTGTGGTCAGCCAGGCAATTAGAGTGTCAGCCAGTTGTATGGAGAATAAATGAATCTGTGCCCAGCTACAGGACTGAAAAGTTATTATCTCAAAATAACATGCTTTTTTTCTCAATTTGCAAGATGTTGATCACCATTGTTTAGCTTGGCAGTGGGGGGAGTAAATGGAAAGAATGCTTTCCATATGATGCCAAGTTGCAGCTGGTTTTTGCTGAGTGAGATGAATGTAAAATACTTTTCAGTATTTGTAAGGCTTGTGTTTAATCATTCGCTTGCACATATGGGCCACCTTCGCCATCCAGATGCTTCACCTGCAGTGTCTGGGGATGGTAGAGCCAAAGCATCTATGGAGTGTGTTGTTTGATGGGAGATGTTCATAACTATATTTTTTCTTTCAGTTATGAGCGTTTCCCCCTAACTATGGTTCATCAGCATTTTTCAGGTCATGAATATGGACATTCAGGTTCATATCTTTACTGAGATATTAAACTTACTGGCTGCAAAATCTTAAGGAGAGACTGTAGATATCCCATTAACTCCATTTTGTAAGATACTTTCTTTTTCTCAAAGTGATGAACAACAGATTAGTGAAATGAAATTCAATATGAAGCACAACCAATCTTTCCTGATGCAACTGCTGGTAACAATAATATCACCTGCAAAAAAGCCATATCTGAATAGAAGCCCTAGATTTTATTACTAAGCATCAGAAATGTATTAACACTCAGTCACATATTCTTTCATCTTGCATAAGCCTTTAGTTAAATGTATTATTTTCTCTTAATGTTGAAAAAATGCAGGATTCATGGTATTGGTAATTCTTTTAAAATTAAAACTCTCAAACTGGCTGAACAGTTGCTGTTGATTTATTTAGCTGCTCTTGTCTCCAACTGAACCAGATGGGATCACTACAAACACAATGTTGTTTTGGGCCACAAACTGGCAAAACCCAGTTGCTTTGTTGCCATGAGAGCAATGATAATACCTTTATTTATAATAGAAAATTAATGTTTGATCCTTGCAGTCTTTCTTATTAATGCCAAATATTGCATCCAAAACTGTTATATACTTATACATGCATTAGGTCAGGAAACAAGCTCATATGTTTCTTTACTCATATGAAATAATCTACTTTTAGCATCCAAAATATTTTAACCACTTGGAATTGATGAGAGTACAGTATGAGGGGGAAGGGAGGGAGTGGGATAACTCCTGCCTAGAAATCAGATATTCCATTATTTGATAAATTCATCATGATTTTTTCTTCTTCTTTCTCCTAGAATATCTTTATGAAAGTATTGATTACTTTTCTGGTAGCTGATGAAAAAGAATGGATGTGTCCAGGCTGTAGAAGGTAGGTCTGGCTTCAAAGCTTGGAAACATTATTTATATATCACCTCTCCATCATTGGCCTGACCAGTAATCAGCTGAACTGCACTCCCAAGTCCTGGTTGCCTTAAACTCCCAATGGATCTTAAATAGTGGTTTCCAACTTTTTTTTTATCAGAGACCACTTGACCAGGGGCTACTTGACCAGGAACCACTCTCCATTCCAACATTAATACCAAAAGAGTTACGAATCAGTTTTTGGTCAACTTTAGATTCGGTTTGGTTATTTGGGGTGCTGATTCAGAAAATTGCATTTGATAGACCGCATTAGCTCTAGTTTCTGATATACAACATATGCCATCCAGTAGTCACCATCTACTCACCCACAGAAAACTGTATTTAATAATCTAGAGCTGGTGTGGTAGTAGTAATCTTTTGCGGGTAGTCAGCTTCTCTCCACCCGACATCCTCGATGCCTCAGCACTATAAGAGGGTTTTGCGAGACTAGTCACTCTTGTTGCTGTGTGATTTCAAGGCAACGGTGTAGTAATGGTGAGGCTGCAGACCATATTTTCATTCTTGCAGACTACTGGTGGTCCACAGACCACAGGCTGGGAAATACTGCCCTAAAGGCACCAAATCATGAATAATTTTGAAAGCTAAGCAACATCAGTACTGGGATGGGAGATAGGACACCAAGTGCTGTAAACTCTATTTCAGAGGAAGGAACTCGCAAAATTACCCCTGAGCATTCCTTACCCAAGAAAACTCTACAATCCTGGAAACCAGGGCTTGAATCCCAACTCAGCCACAGGAACTCATTGGGAGGCCTTGGACATGTCACACTCACTCTGCTTCAGAGGAAGTCAAGAGCAAACACACTCTGAACAAATCTCACCAAAAATGGCCCGTAATAGGACCAGAAACAACTTGAAGTCACACAACAACAACAAGCCACCAAAAAGTAAGTGACAACAAATATTCAGTCTGGAGCACAACTCAGAGTGACTGTTGTCTAACCCTCTTTCATTCTACTGTCATGGCAGAAAATGGAGCCATTTTAGCTGTCATGATTTTGGCAGCAAAACAAACAAACAAACAAACAAATAATATTTTTATTTCTTGCCTGCTTCTCCTCACGGCTCGAGGTGGGCTACAGCATTACTGAAATGTAAACAAACAAATAATCATTTGAAAACATTCCATAAATACATATATTAAAACATACTTCCATAAAATACATATTAAAGTACACAAAACAAAAATTAGGTATACAGTGGAAGTTTAAAATTAATAATTTAGACTGTATATGGGGGGAGAGAAGGTTGTAGGAATGCATCAGAAATTACATAAGAAACAGGAACTCCGCCAATTTTCTCTACAAATGAAAGGTGACAGGATCTAATATAGTCTAACCTATGACCTTGCCACAAATTATTTTGTCAGGTAATACCTCCCCTTCACAATGGCACTCTTCTCCTCTACTTTTTTCAATTCATAACAGGCAATGTGTGACAGTTACTCCTAATCCACCCAAACTAGACTCTTGGAGAGATGCAGAACTGTGACAAGAATAGTTGTCATAAACTTAAAACACAGAAATAAATCCCCCATGGATTTTGAGGATTTCCTGAACAGTGTTTTAAGCTCAGGAAAGGGGATAAGAGATTTTATGTTATAGTTGCAGAATCCCCTCCATACAATCCTTAAGCACGCTGACTAGCTGTCACTTTCAGAATAGGTTTTACAGTGAAATCACTCAGAAAATTCAGCCTGCTCTATTTGGAAGAAAATGTCTCAGCTAGAGTCTGAAAGGGCCAAAGGGTAATGAGTCTCGTATTCAATTTAGGTTTGAAGCACATTTGCTGGGGTGTATGCTCCACAGGACACAACGTAGACATTATGTCTCTTAAATTAATGCACAGCACGTATCTTCTTTGCAGAGCCTGCCAAAGTCATTATGTTGCCTGAGGTACAGCAGTAAACACCCTCCTCCCTTTGTCAAGGGCATATTTTCCAGAGGAAGGCAAGTTATGTTGGCACTCGAGGCAGGAGATCCCATTTGTGTCTTTCTGTAATATTTTTAAAAATAAAACTATAGTGTTATGTGACTCACAGTTATTGCATTTTCACAACATTCAACACGAGTTACCTCATTTTAACTAATGATAGGCGCAGTCCATGGGATACCTTCATTTTCATGCATGGCTTCCAGGTTGTGCTGAACTTCCATCAAATTTTAATCCATGATTAAGACAGCTATTGGCCAGGGTTTATTAGTGAGGTAGATCTAAACACAGAAGATACAATGTGTTCACACAAAACATTGAATGTACCATTAGTGTGATGGTGGTGCTTTTTAGGCTGTATCCATAGTGCAGAATTACAGCAATTTAACACCATATTAACTACCACAATTCAATGTTATGGAATCCTGGAAGTGATAGTATTGTGAGATATTTACCCTACTCTGTCAGATCTGGTACTACAAGAAACTAGTGATTATACTGCAACAAACTACAAATCTCAGAATTTCATTGGATAGAGCTATGGCA
Organism: Anolis sagrei; assembly: GCF_037176765.1. Classification (NCBI taxonomy): domain Eukaryota; kingdom Metazoa; phylum Chordata; class Lepidosauria; order Squamata; family Anolidae; genus Anolis; species Anolis sagrei. Next base: position 68,450,524 of record NC_090021.1, read on the forward strand.
GTTAAATTGGTGTCAAGCTATTATCAATCAGCAAAGTGGATGATCTCTTAGGCTGGATCTACACTGCTTATAATCTAGTTGGGACCCACTGTTTAAGAAGCAGTGATCGTAAGTCTCTTCTGCACTGTCATATAAAGCAGATTATCAAGGCAGATAATCTACATGATCTGCTTTGAACTGGATTATATGAGTCTGCACTGCCATATAATCCAGTTCAACACAGGTAATCTGGATTTTATATGGCAGTGTAGAAGGGGCCTAAGAGGCGCTATGAAAAAAGAATACAGAGAGAAAGAAACCATGACACCAGTTTTTAAAGTTAAATAGTTCTTATGGTGACCTGTTGCAAACTTTTGAGGGAATGAAAAAGTTGGGTAGAGCTGGTGTTTCAACCATGGAACAGACTCCTCCTTTGTTTTGATTTTGGCAGCAGGTTAAGACCTTTCTTTTTCAGGAATCCTTTGGAAACCAAGAGCTTTTATGGTGCTGTACTGTATTTAATCTATTTTTAAAAGTTTTAATTGGTTTAAAGTTTGCCGTTATTTAATACTGTTTTAATTTTAATCTTAATGTTGTTGGTTTTTAAGTCTTTGTGCTGTATGCTCTGCCTTTTTGTAAGTCCCCTTGGGTGCCAGCCTGAGAGAAAAGTGGGACATAAAGGGATAGATGGATGCAATGGTTCTACTTTCTACCCCATCACCTCCTGTGAAGAAAAGCAAACCACAAACCACCTATTGCAATGCAACCTGAATCCTGCCACATGCACAATGGAAAACCTTCTTGCAGCAACACAAGAGGCACTCCAAGTGGCTAGCTACCGGTCACAGGACATTTATTTATTTATTTACTTACTTTGCTTATATACCGCTGTTCTCAGCCCAGGGGCGACTCACAGCGGTGTACAACATAGGAAGAACAGAATTCAAGACACAGTATAAAATAATTCACAATCCAGCATTATACAAAAAACATCATCATTACTATGAAAACCATTCAGTGTCGTCTCATCGTCCAAACCACAATCCAGTATCATTTTCCGTTGTTCCATTCCTATAGTCATTACCAATCATTGCACTTCTTGTTCGAATGCCTTCTTGAACAACCAAGTCTTTAATAGAATACCAAGTCTGCAAACTTTGTGTTTTGTTTGTTTTTAATGCAATACAACTGTTTTGGTTCGCTTCTGACACGATAAATAAAACCTCCTGGTGCAGCTTGATGTACTGGAACTGGCATGATGGAATGTTGTTACCTTCAACAGCTTGGTGGATCAGTGGGAGTAAAAGGACTGTATGTGTCTGGATGCCCATCCCTGCTAATTGACCACACATATATAACAGCCATGTATTTAGCCCATCATCATTCACTCTTACACAGGGGACTTTGCTGGCATGCATGCAAAGCCCCTTCTTACATGTGACACTTATAGAGACAATGGGGTGTACGGTAGAGTTCCTAGGTGTACTGTTTGGTATGACACTGGACCATTTGGTATGCAGCAAAATGGTCTCAGACAATGTTGAGATTGCTGTTGGTATCTGTTCTTCCTGATGTCAGCTCTATTAGTCAGGGCCAAACAGAGGACCTTAAGGCAGATTTTCTGTAGGCTTGCCTCACAGGTACCAAATTTTGATTTGACCTAGCAATGAAGAGGGTTGTCTTGTATTGGTGTCTGAAAAAAAATGGTGGCACTGTGGCTATATGATGCATCACCTTCAGACACAGTGCTATTACTCTGCATATTTTCACAACATCCTCATATGTTCTTTGTATAGAAAGAGGAGTTTATGTGGTAGGAACAGACATGAGGAGTTATGGCAGTGGTTCTCAATCTTCCTAATGCGGCGTCCCCTTAATACAGTTCCTCATGTTGTGGTGACCCCCAACCATAACATTATTTTGTTGCTACTTCATAACTGTAATTTTGCTACTGTTATGAATCACAATGTAGATATCTGATATACAGGATGTATTTTCAAATTTGAATACTGGTGGGGTTGGTAGGGGATTGATTTTGTCATTTGGGAATTGTAGCTGCTCGGGTTTATAGTTAACCTACAATCAAAGAGCACTCTGAACTCCACCAACAATGGAATTGGACCAAATTTGGCACACAGAACTCCCACGACCAACAGAAAATACTAGAAGGGTTTGGTGGGCATTGACCCTGAGTTTTGGAGTTGTAGTTCACCTACATCCAGAGATAACTGTGGACTCAAACAATGATAGATCTAGACCAAACATGGCATGAATAATCAATATTCCCAAATATGAACACTGGTGGAGTTTGGGGAAAATAGACCTTGACATTTGGGAGTTGTAGTTGCTGGGATTTATAGTTCACCTACAATCAAAGAGCATTCTGAAACCCACCAATGATAGAATTGGGTCAAACTTCCCACACAGAATCCCCATGACCAACAGAAAATACTGTGTTTTCTGATGGTCTTTGGTGACCCCTCTGACACCCCCTTGCGACCACCTCAGGGGTCCCAACCCTCAGATTGAGAAACTCTGACTTATGGCATATAGTCAAGATAATGGCTGAACCAAAGTCTTCCTAGTTTCTCTTGGCTGCATTCTTAAACATCTTGTTGTTCTTGTTGACTTCAAGTAAATTTCGACATGGCAACTATAAGATGATCTTATTGTTGGGTTTTCTTGGCAAGATTTGTTCAGAGGGGGTTGCCATTGCCCTCTTCCAAGGTTGAAAGCATGTGATTTGCCCAAGGTCACCCAGTGAGTTTACATGTTCAAGCAGGGATTTGAACCCTGGTCTTTGGAGTCCAACATCCAAAGCACTGTGCCACAGTGGCTCGTCCTATTCATGTCTTTGAGTTCCTGAGCTCATTGGGAATTATTTCCAGGAAAACATGCATAGGATTTCACTGTATTTATTTCCAAGAAGGCATGCATAGGATTTCACTGTCAAATGGTGGTCAACAAAAATAGAATTCAAATAAGAAATTAAGTCACAAATCAGGCTAAAGCCCCAACATAAAACCTATCAATACAAAGGAATAGCAGCCTCCTATAAACTGGTTTAAATGACAACAGCCTGGCTAAATACAAAAGTCTAGACAAAGACTTTTGTATTTAGCCAGCCTGTTGTCATCTAAGCCAGTGGTATGAGGAAAAGAGGAAGCCAGCCAGCCTCCCTTTACAGGGAGTTCCATGGGATGGGAGCAGCTACAGAGGATGCTTTGTCTTGTATTGCCAACAAATATGCCCCAGAGGGTGGCAAGATCAAGCAAATGTCCTCCACCAATGATCCTGAAATCCTAGCAGCAAGTAAATAGCTCTTCAACTGTTTGTATGTTAAGCTTCACTGATCATTCTGTCAAAAAATCTGGGCCCCACCAGATTTAAACACTACCCTTTTTTGGGAAGAAGATTTATAGATTTATAGTGTTTGGTTCTTATACTTATCATTTACATAATCATTTACATGAAATCTTAAGGATGTACAAATTGTAGTAGTACTGATGAGAATAAAAATAAGGAAAGTATTCCAAGGTAGAAATAATTCAATGAGAAGCATGAAATTGTTATAATAATGTTAAGAACACATTGTACAGCTAAAAAAGATATAAAGGAATGTAATTTTTTAAAAATTACAGCATAGAATCATAGAACTGTGGAGTTGGGCCATCCGGGCCAACCCCTTGCCAAGAAGCAGGAAAATCACATTCAAAGGAACCCTGACAGATGGCCATCCAGCCTCTGTTTAAAAGCCTCCAAAGAAGGAGCCTCCACCACACTCCGGGGCAGAGAGTTCCACTGCTGAACAACTCTCACAGGCAGGAAGTTCTTCCTAATGTTCAGGTGGAATCTCCTTTCTTATAGTTTGAAGCCATTGTTCCATGTCCTAGTCTCCAGGCAGCAGAAAACAAGCTTGCTTGTCCCCTCCTTCCCATGGTTTCCTTTCACATATTTATACATGGCTATTATCATGTTTCCTCTCAGCCTGTTCTCCAGAACCTTGATCATTATGATCACCCCCTTCTGGACACATTTAAGCTTGCCAACATCTCCCTTCAATTGCGGTGCCCAGAATTGGACATTGTATTCCAGGTGTGGTCTGACCAAGGCAGAACAGAGGGGTAGCATGACTTCCCTGGATCTAGACACTATACTCATATTTATGCAGACCAAAATCCCATTGGCTTTTAAAGCTGCCACATCACATGGTTGGCTCACGTTTAACTTGTTTTCCACAAGGATTCCAAGATCTTTTTCACACATACCGTTGTTGAACCAAGCATTGCCCCCATTCTCATTATTGACAGTAACTTTTATTTTATGTCTCAAAGAACTATGTCTCACTTATGACACCTGCATCCCTCCATATTGAGAACTCCTCTATGGTTTGTAACTTTGGGAAGGTTGCAAGAAAAGCATATAAAGGCTCATTATTTATTTATTCATTATCTTTATTTATATCCTTCCTTTCTCCCCATGGGGACTCAAGGCAGCTAACTTCTACCCATTAATGTAATAGGACTGCTTCAGTATGAATTGACTGTTGTGACAGAGAAATAGAGAGACAGACAGATACCATCAGCATGCATTGACTATAGCGCTTTAAAAATAGTGATATAACTACACAGCTAGTCCTTCAATATGTTTTGAAACTGTATTATATGGTCAGTATAAATTTAATTCAGTTTAAGTGCATTGAACTGCATTATATGAGTCTAAAGAGACCATGTAATACAATTTCAAACTGCATTATATTGCAAGGTAGATGGGGCCTAGAGCTCCTATCTCCTAGGAGTCAAAAACATTCCAAGATCTGTATAGTATATATATTTCAAGGCAAGGCTCTCACCAACTTCAACGCATGAAAAAAATAATCTACTGCCCAGTCCATAAAATCTCTTGCAGTGAACCACAATGTTGAATGTCAATCCCTGTATAAAGCTTCAGATATGTAACAGCATGTATGCTGACAGCTGGCATTTTAGGGACTTTTCTTGCTAAGAAAATCAAAAGATATGCACTTCCAAAAACCGATGGCTGATTCTCAGTTTCATTTCTAATTAATATAATTTGGTTTATTTATATACTGCCTAAATGAAGTTGTTGCTAAGGTTGTGAGAAAAGGATCGTTAATTTTTAAAAAATCAACAAAAAGAGAATAATATTCTTTCTTTGGCTGTAAATGCAAAGATCCACAAATCACAAAAAGGTAGGCAGAAGCTGTTCTTTTCATGGATGATGCATTGGAAACTCTTAGGTGAATATGGCTCAAGTTGTGCGTACTCGTAAAATATACATTGAAAAGTCTCCTACTCTGGAAAAGAAATCACACTGAAGTACAAATGCAATGGCAGTCACACTTGTAAAAAAACTGATAGCTTTGCCACTCATTAAGTGATCAGATGACAAATAATTTTTAAGGGGCTACATTTGGAGCTGTGCAAAGGCTAAGACACCAATAACGCTGTCTTTCCGCCCTGACATAAGCCCAGAGACCTTCAAAGAGCGCTCTAGCCAATGGTCTCGATGTCCAGAAACCTATAGCTGTAAATCATTTGTGTACCAGACATTTCCACGAATGGTTTGCTCATCTCCACACTCATGCAAGTGGGAAAACTGCATCAGAGAGAGGAGAAGGAGGAAGCCAGGTTTGAATTGCCTTTTTCACAAATTCCTGGCTGCAGAAATCTTGGAACCAAGGCAGTATGGAGTGTGGCTTGGCAAATTGCCGATGTAGGTTCATGAAATCAGTGGCCTAAAGCCAGCCTTCTTTTTCTCCCCATCACCATAACCTTCTCCTTTATTTTCTTCCTCTCCCCCTTTCCACTCTGTCACCTCCCTCTTTTTCTTGCTACACACACCCTACCATATGTTCCTGTTCACCTCTTTTTAGATACACAATTTACCTTCAGGTGTGAAGCCATTCCTGATACCATTGGGTTTCCTCCTTCTCATTCAACCAGCCCCCCAGATATCTACCACAAGTCCTTCCCTGATGGTACAACTGTCTTTAACCTTCCCCTGTCCAATTATACCTCAACAACTGCAGTGCCTTTTATTCCAGCTCTTTCCACATTTTGTTGTGAGCCAAGACAATTCAAGGCAAACAGGATTTAGGAACTGAAAGGAAGGGGCTTGCCAATTTTTCTTTTCCTGTTCATGCCGGGAAAGAAAAATGTTATAGAGTCCAGAATACACATTTCAGCTTTTGTGGAGAAAGATTGAGATGCAGAATGCTGGGGAACTAGAATTGGGGGTTCTCTGGGGATTAAATAGGAAGTGAGCTAGATTTAGAGAGCAAAGCTACCCAGGAAACCATTTTGGGTACCCAATTTGAGTGGTAAGGATATCTATTCAACTACAAATTATGAACTAAAACAAAGAATGAAGACAGTTTGGTTTTTGTGGATTCCTCTGGTGAATAACCCTTTTTGTTATTATGGTCCTTCACCAGAATAATCTACAACAACCAAATTAAAATTACAACTCTTATTTAGACTTCTGCAACCATTATGGCTCTTTCTTCTCCTCCCCACACACAGGAACAGACATCATAATAATCTTTTAGACTATGTTGTTGTTATGGATTATGTATGAACATGCATGCACTATTCCCATTAGGAAGGAAAACATGTTTCTTATTGTCCATATGCATATCTTAAATGTTATCTCTAAATTTTATGTCAGGCAGCGTACACCTTACATCACATTAGCAAATTCTTTTATATCTTCTTCAAAAACACCAGTAAAGTGCCAGGCCTCATCTACACAGCCATATAATGCAGTTCAGACTGCATTATATGGCAGTATAAATGCAGCCAAATCTTTGCTAGGAATTGAACCTTTTTGTGTTTTCTGTGTAAAACATAAAGGCTACCATGTATCATTACAGGCATCCATGGAAAATAATAATATTTCACCAGCATTTATCTATCTAGCAAACAAGTACAGTGGAACCTTGACTTAAGAGCACCCCAACTTAAGAGTGTTTGAGTTAAGAGCTGGTGCTTGGCCTGGGTTTCACTTTGACATTTGAGCAGCATTTTGAGTTAAGAGCTAGCGCCAGAGGCACTGCTAGTGCATGAGTACAGGGCTTTAGGGCTTCAAGAGAATAACATCCGTGTTTTATCCCCTTGTCCACTTTGGGAGATTGCTGTCCGCTTTGCTCTTGTTTGCCTTGCGGAACTTTGGGTTAGTAGATTTTGTGTGGTTTTTATTCCTGTTATATTTGTCTTCATGAAAAGAGAGAGGGAGAGAGAACAAGAGAGGGAGGGAGGGTGGAATGAGTACAGTATGAAGAAAATGATGCTTCTGCCTCTTCACATTATGTTTTGTGCTTCCTTGCCACAACTTTATGCTTCTAGTATTTTAAAGTTGATCTTCTTTTTATTGTTCCATGTGAATGTGCATTTATACATTATTTGTTATTTATATATACATTGTCTTATTTGAAAACATGTAACAAGAAACATTGGGGGGATTAAGGAGGCAAGAATGGATTAACAGTCAGTGTTCTGCCCCCATGCTATCTTAACTACTTGAAAGGTGAACTGGCTGTGCAGGAACAGATCAGAGACTATATAGTTTAATCAAATAAGAATGTATTAACCAACAAGAATTTTAGACTCTCTCTCCTCCCGAGTCTCACTACAAAGTCTTTATGAGATGAGGTAAAGTCTTCGAGAAAAAGACACAGTTCTGACCAAATTGAGGGTCTTTAATCTTTATTTCTTCTTATTGTCTCTTTCTTGTATAGTGTTCAACTGTCTCTAAGATGGTATCAATATTTAACTCTGATTGGACTTGAATACAGCTCCGATTGGACATGCTATTTTGTAGACCTTCCAGCCTTCCTCTCTCTTCACCTTCCCATCACAAAAAGGCTGATTTTTCCAAGAACCAGAAGTACTTTGCCGGAGGCTCTGTCCTGAGGGGATTCTTAAGTGGGCAGGGCAATGGAGGCTTCAAATGCAAAGAGGCTGTCTAGACTAACTCCCCCCCCCCCGAAACTGTACATAAAATGTTAATCCCTCTAACTAAAAAGGTCTTAACTAGGACTTAAACAGTGAGGGGTCTTCATGGGGCATGACAGTCAGTCACAGAACTCAAGGCCCTTCCACACAGCCCTATATCCCAGAATATCAAGGTAGAAAATCCCACAATATGTGCTTTGAAGTGGGTATCTGAGTCCACACTCAAATAATGTGGGATTTTGTGCCTTGATATTAATTCCTAGGCACTTTCCTTTGAAAGGTGACTTAGGACCCTTCCACACAGCCCTGTATCCCAGAAGGGTCCTAAGTCACCTTTCAAAGGAAAGTGCCTAGGAATTAATTGCATTCACACTGTGGTACGTCTGTCACTTCCATTAGACTGGACAGTGGCCCATTAATTAAACTGTCCACAGACATATTGTCTCGGTCTTTCTTTTTTATTTTCCACTTTAATCAAGTGAGAGTCGGCAGCCCAAGATAAATGTGTTTATAGACTGGAGTTGGGCTGGTGTTTCAAATTCCTTTTAGCTGTGAACAATGACATGACTTCACACATTGGCCATGCTGTAGAGAAGGGAAAATAAATATTGCCAGAATGTTGTGCTGCACAACATGGGGCCCAGCAACTGTTCCAGTGTATGTGGAAGATTCACATTATCCATGCCGGGAATACTTATTCATGAGACCTTTATATCCCATTTGTTTGAAAAGCTGTCAGAACAGGTTATGTGAAGCACCCTCACAATACAGCATTGGACATATTACACGGTGATTGATCCTCTAAACTGTCCTTTGGGGCCCTGCGTAAACTACAGGACAATTACAAGTGAAAGATGTGATTAGAAACTCAGGATGGCATTTGTGATAATATAAATGTTTGGGGGTTTTTTTGTTTTGTTTTTGTACAACAGATCCCAGATTGAAGAACTCAAATTTATAATCCAGTAAAGTAACATCTCCAAGTTCTTTCATAGTCCAAAAAGTGACTTTTCAAGAGAGTTTGAGTACTCTCACAGATCACATTCATTAGTTACTAACTTGGCTAAATAAGAAATTAGACTGTTCAGCAATTTATTGTCGAAGGCTTTCATGGCTGGAATCACTAGGTTCTTGTGGGTTTTTTCGGGCTATAGAGCCATGTTCTAGAGGCATTTCTCCTGACGTTTCCCCTGCATCTATGGCAAGCATCCTCAGAGGTAGAGGTCTGTTGGAATTAGGACAATGGGTTTATATATATCTGTGGAATGGCTGGGGTGGGGCAAGGAGCTCTTCCCTGCTGCAGTTAGGTGTGAATGTTCAGCTGATCACCTTCATTAGCATTTGAAGGCCTGCCTGCGCCTGGGAAAATCTGCTGCTGGGAGGTGTTAATCTGTGCCTGGTTTTTTCCTCTCTGTTGTTTAGCTGTTATAATTTTAGAGTTTTTTAATACTGCTAGCCAGATTTTTTAATACAGTTTTTTAATACTGCTAGCCAGTCATAGCTAACTTCTACATGGAACACTTTGAAAAACAAGCCCTGGAGACAGCAACCAAAAAGCCCACGATATGGTTCAGATATGTGGATGACACCTTCACCATTTGGAGCCATGGAGAAGAAGAACTCAACAGGTTCCTGGACCATCTTAACAGCATCCACCCAAACATCCAGTTCACCATGGAAAAAGAAAATGAAGGAAGACTGCCTTTTCTAGATGTCCTAGTCATCCGCAAACCAGATCAACAATTGGGTCACACCGTTTACAGAAAACCCACACACAGAGATAGATATCTACATAAAAACTCCAACCATCACCCAAGTCAAAAAGAAGCACCATTAAAGCCTTGGCAGACCGTGCAAAAAGAATCTGCGAACCCCACCTCCTCCAAGATGAACTGAACCACCTCAACTGGGCTCTCCAGGCCAATGGATACTCCACCTCAGACATCAGAAGGGCTGCAAGACCAAGAAAAAGCCACGAGAGTAAAGACGAAGATCCACCCAGAGGAAAAGTGTTCCTGCCATACATCAAGGGAACCACTGACCGCATAGGGAAGCTGATGAGGAAACACAACATACAAACAATCTACAAACCCACCAAGAAAATCCAACAAATGCTACGTTCAGCAAAGGACAAGAGGGATCCTCTCACCTCTGCAGGAGTCTACCGCATACCATGCAGCTGTGGACAAGTCTACATAGGGACCACCAAACGCAGCATTGCCCAGACACGCATCAAGGAACATGAAAGGCACTGCAGACTCCTTCAACCAGAGAAGTCAGCCATAGCAGAGCACCTGATGAACCAGCCTGGGCACAGCATATTATTTGAGAACACAGAAATGCTGGACCACACCAACAACCACCATGTCAGACTACACAGAGAAGCCATTGAAATCCACAAGCATGTGGACAATTTCAACAGAAAGGAAGAGACCATGAAAATGAACAAAATCTGGCTAGCAGTATTAAAAAACTCTAAAATTATAACAGCTAAACAACAGAGAGGAAAAAACCAGGCACAGATTAACACCTCCCAGCAGCAGATTTTCCCAGGCGCAGGCAGGCCTTCAAATGCTAATGAAGGTGATCAGCTGAACATTCACACCTAACTGCAGCAGGGAAGAGCTCCTTGCCCCACCCCAGCCATTCCACAGATATATATAAACCCATTGTCCTAATTCCAACAGACCTCTACCTCTGAGGATGCTTGCCATAGATGCAGGCGAAACGTCAGGAGAAATGCCTCTAGAACATGTTCAGCAATTAAAAGTTGGCGGGGTAGATTATAAGATGATGTAATAATAGATAAATATTCAAAATTAAATCCAGTCAAGGAATGGTGAAAATTAGATGTCTACTGTTTATTTCAGGAAATATAATAAGAGACTTATGTTGTCTGAGAAATACAATTGCAGAAATAGGAGAATGCTTTGCAATGTTATAATTTTTTATTTTCCCATGCATATAGTAGTTTACATCTAAAATATTAATTAGAAGATGATTGCTAATGCTCCAACAGATGACATGTTTCAATAACCCAATATAAGCAGCAGTTAATAACTGAGGTTTCAGCTCAGACACCAACCATGGAAAAATCTACTTTTTATTCATGTTATGTTTTATTGCATCAGTCTTCTTGTAAGTCCTATTTCCTAAAGGTCTCCTCCTTAGGATGGGTTACATTTCATTAAATATTGAGTGTGCAAAAAATGGTATCCTTTATGATCACTCACTGAGGCATGAAGGGGGAATGCTACTGGGATGGGGAAGGCATCCAATGAGAATGCAAAATAGGTAGTAAGATTGAACAATTAAGACTATTGGTTGATAGGTTTAAATATGCTAGGCCAGTCTGGAAAGATGTGATGGAATTACCACAGAATCAAGGAAGCTGCAGCCCCAAAGATTTGAGCAACGATAGTGTGATTTAGAAATCTTTCATTCATAGGATCACCATAAGTTGAAGCCAGCTTATGCTGTCCTGGACTAGGACACGGAACAATGGGTTCAAATTACAGGAAAGGAGATTCTACCTGAACATGAGGAAGAACTTCCTAACTGTGAGAAACAGGGGCTGGATGGCCATCTGTCGGAGGTGCTTTGAAGGTGATTTTCCTGCTTCTTAGCAGGGGGTTGGACTCTGTGAGGTCTCTTCCAACTGTATGATTCTAAGTAATTCCTTAGAATAAAATTGGCCTGTTAGTCTCCCAAATTCAGATTAGCCCTTGAGCATTATGTTTTAAAAAAAATCTGCATTGACTGAATTGTGAGATATTTTCTGACTCCTATGAGTATTGGGGATAGCGTTATCTCCCTGCCCTCTGCCCCCAAAGAAAACCAGTACATGGCAAAACCAGTACATGGCTGAAAATTAGGTACATTGCTTACAATTCTGCAAGTAATACTGCAGTATGTATACAATAAACATGCACAGAGCAATGCATATTCAAGAATACAGATGCAATTCTTTACTTTGTTTGTTCTTGAAGGTAGCAATGAGTAATTTCAGCAATATTCTTCCCATTTCAGAAAGTTTTCAAAGCCAAACCATTTTTGAAGGCTATTCATAGCTCAGGATATTCTGCACAAAATTCACATAAGATATTTTTGTTCAGAAAACAGGATTTTGTGTTCAGGAAATAGCATTTTCTGTGTGGAAAATAATATTTCAGTGTGGAAATATGAATTCCTAAACAGAACATGTCATTTCTAAAAATGTGCAGGAAAAAGCTATAATTGGGGGTTTGTTTTGTGTAAAATTCACACATAGTTAAGCAGCACAGAAAATGACATTTTCTGCAAGGCAAACAACATCAGTTGTGTAGAAAATAATATTTCAAACAGAAATATTAATTCTTAAGTAGTAGAAGAAAATTGCCCAGATATATAAACCTCACTTGCCTAGTTTCCAACAGACCTCACAACCTCTGAGGATGCCTGCCATAGATGTGGGTGGAACATCAGGAGAGAATGCTTCTTGAACATGGCCATACAGCCAGGAAAACTCACAGCAACCTAATAATTTGTGTCCATCTCCAAAAAAGGGACTCGGGGTGGCAAACAAGGCACTGCAAGTGGAGTATAAAGATCAACACAGTACATGAGTAGAAAACAACTTCACATAAAAGTTATAAACAACCATTATCAACAAATAAAATAAAATACACAATTTAAAAACACTTTCCATCAATGGTTAAAACTAGCTGCCATCAACACACAACTAAAGTGCCAAAGTGTCAACCTATTATAGGCCCATTTCAGCCTACTTGAGGCTGAAATTGAGGCCTGTTTCAAAACCCATGTTTTTAAGCTAAAGCGGAAGGATTCAAGGGTAAGGGCTGATCTAATTTCTTCTGGGAGGGTATTCCACAGCCAGGGAGCCACTGCAGAGAAGGCCCTCTCTCTCATTCCTACCAACTGCACTTGAGATGGTGGCAGGACTGAGAGAAGGCCCTCCCCTGCCGATCTCAAAGCCCACGCCGGTTCATAGAAAGAGATGCAGTCACGAAGATAGGAAGGACCTGAAGTGTATAGGGCTTTGTAGTAACAACCTGCACCTTAAATTGAGCCTGAAAAATTGTCGGCAGTCAGTGAAGCTGCTTTAATTGGAGCATAGTATGTTCCCTATAGTTTAGCTCCAGAACGTTGGTCTGGAAAAATAAAACACTTGTTAAGTCAGATAAAAATCCATTCCTTTCAACTGTCACAATTTGGCAGGGACAATCAAAATTAATTTTCTATCTTTCTACTTTTCCATTTTAAAATGTTCCAATTTCTGTCCCCTCCACACACCTTCCCTCTTTATCACTTGGTGTAAAATGAGTTTGCAGTGCAAAATCAGCTTGCATTCAATTAAGTCAACAAGCAGTAGAGGAGAGGAGGGAATGGATCTTTCCATTCCCTGCAACTTCAGGCAAAATCAAGCTGCTGCAGTTTCTCCCAGCTTGTGCTCTTCCTCCTTAACATCTCTTGCCATTTTGACCACCTTTTAATATTGTTTTCCCAGGTATATCCTGGTTTTCATCTGTGAAATGATGTTAGGCATAGAAGAGTCACACATGCATCATTTGTATAAGTTTTGAAATTTCATTCGGGCATCATTGCCCAAATACTTTGTTTACATCAACAGTTTTGATTGATACAAAAACTGAGATCTAACTCTAAATGTTTCCTGACATAGATTTGGAGGAATGGATTTGGTTACTTGCCCCTGCCGTTACTTTTCAGCATGGGAAATGTTTGATAAAACTGTCTTCTCTTCATAAGGCTTAGCTAGTGCCTCCCTGAGCCGATAGGATTCAAAAGGAGTGTAAATGTTGAGCCAATATAACTTTTTATTATTCTCTCCCTCCCATGTTAATTTCCTGTTTCATGTCAGGATGGGAAGCTACCTGGATTCCAAAGCCCGTTTCAGCAAAGCCAGCATATTATGGTTTGGCAACACATGTTATTGTAAAAAGTCATCAATCCATTTGCTATCCAAAGGGAATTGAACAAGAACAAAATGAACATTATGAAGTGGCACTTCTGGTTTAACCTGGAGGAAGTCCAAAATAAATTTCCCCTTTCTTCCTACATTTTGAGCATAGGGTGCATATGTTTGTTTTCAGCATTTTTCAGTAGCTGCTTTTGTTATGCAGAACATTAAACACTGACACTCCTGGTCTTGTTGGGAGCAGCTTGACTGACTTCCAAATCATGGTTGTTATTATGCTGTAAGAAAGGGAAGGACTACAGTATTGTAGCAATGAGGACAAAAGGATAATATTGCTCTCTAAATAAGAATTCTCCTCTATCCCATGAAATTTTCAATCTCCCAATTTGTGTCATTAAAGAAAGCAAGACATTGAAAATCATTTATGCTTAGAACGGTTACCTTCGGTGTATTCCCATTCCTTTGCTCATTTTTTGGCCCTTTTTCTTTGTATACCTAAACTATATTTTTGAATGTTCATCAGATGTTTTACATGACAAAACATCGAATTTCCTTGAATTTGGTGGGGTGGAATTCTTAAAGGTCACCTTGACATTAAGTCCAGTTGTGTCCAACTCTGGGAGGTGGTGGTGCTCATCTCCATTTCTAAGCCGAAGAGCTGGTGTTGTCCATAGACACCTCCAAGGTGATGTGGCCAGCATGACTGCATGGAGTGCTGTTTCCTTCCCGCAGAAGCCATACTTATTGATCTACTCACATTTGGATATTTTTGAACTGCTAGGTTGGCAGAAGCTGGGCCTAACAGTGGGAACTCATTCTACCCCCTGGATTCAAACCGCCAACCTTTTGGTCAGCAAGTTCAGCAGCTCAGTGGTTTAACCTGCTGCAACACCAAGGGGCCTTATGGAATTTTTATTCAAAGACAAATATTTCATTTTGTCTGCTTCCCGATATCTACACCCCTTGGAAGGTGAATAATAAGGTGTTGAACATCTGAGGCCCCTTCTATACTGCCATATAAAATCCACTGTCTGCTTTGAACTGGATTATATGAGTCTCCCATACAATCCAGTTCAAAGCAAATAATCTTATATTATATGGCAGTGTAGAAGGGACTTCTGCATGAATCTATTAGACTTAAAGTAGGGAACCATGTATCCTCCAGATAACTCCCATAATTCCTAACTCCTGGTCATGTTGGGTGAGATAGATGGGAGCTGATGCCCAAGAAGATCTGGAGGACCCAGCTATACTGGCCATTTAAAGCATTTTGGAGCTAGCTTCAAACTGTGGCGGTCAGACAACAAACTCCCATGAAAGTGCATGACAGAAAGCCTAAGGGCAATTCACAGAAAGCACATCAGTGCTCTGTGGATTGCCTATTCACCTGTTATGTAGTCATCAGCACAGTGAAACCACTTCCTTCAATCTTATTTATTTTTTATTTATTTAAGGCATTTATATCACGTCCTATCTCAAACCTCCGCAGAGGGACTCAGGGCGGCTAACAACTGGCACAGCATGGTGTCCACAACAAGGAAAAAAGCATAAATATACATATTATAATAAAAACAATATAAAAACATTAGCACAAATCACCAATTTAAGTTGTCATCCTAAAAGCAGTGCATCGTAGCCCATTAAAGCTTTATGAACTTTTCCAGAAGTCAATCTTGGATTTGAAACTTCATTAAATGGTCTGTGCAGATGTGTCCATAGTCCAACTACTCTGACTCTCATGGGCTTCTAGAGCTCCAAAGAGATTATGAATGTGTCCATTTTCAGATGGCCTTGTGCTTCCCCTATTAATACATTAGTTTCAAATAGCCTTGTGCCAATTGAAACTAAAATTATATTTACATGGACTCACTGGCATCTGTTGGTATGTGCAGTATTGGCATTGTGAGTGCAGCATAGCCTATGGCTACAAAACAGGGTTGTGCTAATAGTACTTGTATAAGCAAAAATAACCTTGTTATAACATGATGCAAGCCACGTAGAACACTGCACAGGATTTTTAATGCGTCAAATGCCATGTTTCAGAAAGATCTTTAATCCTATCTAATTGCTACAGGATATCTTTTTAAAAAGATTTGGATAAATGTATATTGCCTAGTGCAGTTTGGGTGCATGCTGGGAGTGTGAACTAATAGGAATGTGAAAGAGGAAAGAACTAACCAGCTCCTCAAGAAGGCAGCCAAGGTGTGGAAACAGCATATAAATAAAATTTTGGGCAGATTAGTATGAGGAGGGTTATTTCAAATTTGGCTATAGAGTCAACTAGCTCTATAGCCTCTACATTTACAAACCTCATCCCTGAGATGTTGTCATGGTGGTCAAAGTGCAATCATAGTGCTATTTGTCTGTGATATCATCATCCTTATTATTATTATTATTATTATTATTATTATTATTATTATTATATGTGTTTATATCTCACTTCTCTCCCAAAAAAGATTTAAAGCAGCTAACACTAAGAATAATACCATATGTAAAGAGCCCAGTGATGGAAATGGGGAACTTCTGGTTTCCACATATTTGGACCTCAACCCTCATTATATCTAGTCATTATGGGAAATGATGAGGCCTCTGGTGGTGCAATGAGTTAAATCCTTGTGCCAACAGGACAGAAGACCAACAGGTCGGAGGATTGAATCCAGAGAGCGTGTGGATGAGCTCCCTCCGTCAGCTCCAGCTCCCCATGCGGGGACATGAGAGAAGCCTCCCATAAGGATGGTAAAACATCAAAACATACGGCTGTCCCCTGGGAAACATCCTTGCAGATGGCCAATTCTCTCACACCAGAAGCAATTTGGAGTTTCTCAAGTCACTACTGACACAGAAAACAAACAAACATACAATTTCTGAAAGGCATTTCCTCTCATTTTTGCAATGTTGCAATGTTGGTATAGAAGACCTGGCCACAAAACTTTTTATGTGTGATCAGTCCATGAAATTGCATGGAAAATATAAGGAGAAAATTCCCAGAGTCCAAAGGCATTTTAACACGGGCAGACAAAAAAGCCTTACAGGGAAGCTCAGTTACACGGAGACACCTGCAGCAGGCAGTCATGTGCTTGCCAGATGTGTACCATTCCACATTTGGCGCTCAGAGCCATCTGTCAGAAGCTTGAGCCAAAAGAGGTGGTATTATGATCTATCACAGAGCTGCGGATACATTTTAGTTAGATGAAATACATGATTTTATCTACCTGTTTGGGAATTAATGTATATCCCTCTGATTTAGTAAATGGACAATGGTTTTACAATAGGAATTTTTCTACAGTCCCATCCCTATTGGGCTTGGTATCTGACATTATTAAAATGGCTCTTCCCATGAAACTTGGCAGAAACTAGAGACTGGAGAAAAACAGACACAACATGATAACATGAAGGGGGCATTTTAGGATTTTAGTACCAGTTAGAAATCTTTTTAAATGATCTCAGCATATTTGGCAGGGAAGAAGGCTGATTCTAAACTTGGAACTTTAATCAGTCTTCCCTTCACCCATACCTCCAGTTATTTTGGCTAAAACCTGTGGCCACAGTGAAACTCCCACCAAAAGGCACTAAACAATGGAGCATTTTGGATGGGAACAAATGCTTATATGAAATCATGTAGGTGCAGAGTGCAACAAAGGTAGAAAAGCTTGCTTTTGGATTACAACTCTGAGAATTCTGTTTTATGTTTTATGTTGATTATCTCTTGGCTGACCAACACCCCAAAATTACTGCTAAAGTTGCTAGCTTTTGTGCAGCAGCAATAGCTTGTCGGCAAAAGATGCTGTCAACTCTTAGAAGGTTTAATATTTACTTCAGTATTTACCATTGTCATTTTAGCATATAAATGTTTAATACTGTTTTAACTATCATATTTAATACTGGGTTTTAACTCTGCTTTTGACATTGTTTCTTAATGCCTAAATGTATGTGTTCTTATTCTAACATTTGTATTTTTTTTTTGTGCTGGTCATTGACCGTAAATAAATGTATTTATTCAATATGGCCAATGGCTATCCTTGTGGGGGATTCTAGGAAAAAATAACTTTTCCAAGCTATAGGTCTAGAGAAGCATTGAGGAGATAATTTTCTTCTGCCCTTCCCATAAAGAGGAAACAATGTGGAATGGATTAAAGCATCTTAGGACCAAAGTTCAAGAAAAATGGGAAGAAAAAGGAAGAGGGGCCGACCAAGGGCAAGATGGATGGATGGCATCCTTGAAGTGACTGGATTGACCTTGAAGGAGCTGGGGGTGGTGACGACCGACAGGGAGCTCTGGCGTGGGCTGGTCCATGAGGTCACAAAGAGTCAGAAACGACTTAACGAATGAACAACAACAACAAAATGTGGGCTTTCCCCACAATTACTAAGTTGATTGGCAAGTGACTTATTCCTCAATTCCCCGCATAGGGACGTGTAACACCCCAATTTAACATGTGATAGGAATCCCCCCCCCCTGCACTTTAGTAAATAAAATGATGACGTCATAATGGAGGGAGGAGTTGAGTTGGGCAGTCTTGTTTCCTTTCTGCTGCCATTACCATTTTAGGACTGAGGAGGTATAGCAAAGATATTCAAAACATTCAGGAGAAAAGCTCTACCCTCTTGTCTCTGAGGTCTCTCTTTCAACAATCCCTCCTCTTCGGATCTCCCTTCTCGCATAAGTCCTTTTGAACTCTTACCTCAATTGCCTCTCTGAAACCCCTGCTGTGCTGTCAGGCTTTTGTTTTTGTTTCAGAAGGATAGCAGTGAGAGATAAGAGAGCTAAAGCTTCATTTACCCCCTCCCTCCAATACTGCAACATAAGAAAAACCACTCTATATATGTTGTTGTGATTTTTTCAAGCTGTAAATTGAACTCCCAAGAAAGACAGAAGGCTTAAAAAAATAAAATGGGGAGGGACAGTGGGAGGAAACCATGTGATGACAAATCAAACATAGAAATCCTAAAGAAAGTGGAGAAGGAAAAGGGTGTGATGAGGGTAGGAGAATCATCCATTTAATTTCCAAACAGGGCTTAAGAGAAAACCAACTATCCCAAACACTTACATATCCCCTGTGATGAAGTCCCTTGTCCGTGAAGACATGCATTAATAATACAAATGAGGTGATTAGCCTGAAAACATGAAGATCTGCAGCGTTCTTGGCATTTTGTACCAAATTGTACCCTGTCCAGTTAAAGCAACTGTTTTCATTTCTGGAATGTGTTCATAATATGTCTGATAATTTTTCAACTGTTTTACTTGCGGCAGCCATTCAAAAGCATGAGGTCATATTTATTCAACCAGCACCAGGAAAAACACTGACAGTTAATTGATTTTGGAGCCCAGATCCTAATCTACAGCACTGTGATTTCTTTTCTTTTCTTTCTTTCTTTTTTGTTGCTAGTTCAGCAGTATATGAATGTCACTTCCAAACATTTACAGAACAGGCAAATCAAATAGTCTAAAATGACAACTAAGAGACCTAATGCAATCTAAGTCAAATATTTAAAAATCCAAATTGATTTCAATAAGAGAATTAAGCATGTGTTTAAAGTTTTCTCACTAGAACCAGGAGGACTTAACTGTGCTTAATTTTGGGTGGACTGAGCTCACTGAAAGCATTATGAATAAGTACTAACATTAAACATAAAAGCTGCTGGAATCTAATTTCACAAACATTAACTAGGTATTATGTCCTTCTGAAGCTAATAGGACTTTCATCTGAGGCCCCTTTTACATGGCCATACAATCCAGATTATCAAAGCATATAATCCACATTATCTGTTTTGAACTTGAGTCCACACTGCCATATAATCCAATTCAAAGCAGGTAACTTGGATTTTATATGGCAGTGTAGAAGGGGCCTGAGTATACTCACATAGAATTGAGTGGGATGTGTGAAGTGATAGAAATAACTGGATCAGTCCATTCTCACTTCTTAGTGTAATGTGTTGCAATGGGAAGAGCAAGTCATCACTTCTAAAAAGCAAGAAGAAGCACTGGGAAGATGTGAGGGGCTGTCAGTAACAGAGTAGGAAGGAATGGAAAATGAATGGTGTGAGTTGCAGAGGGCAAAAAGCAAGGGATCTATTAGGTCGGTTTGCTGAGAAGTAGTGGCCACCCAAACTCAAATACTCCATCGCTAAGCAGAGGTTTGACTTTGGGTCTCCTTATACCAAATGCACTTTAAAGTTTACTCTGTATTGGTTTCTTTAGATCATTTGAAACTGTAAAAAATATATTGAAACTGGGAAAAATGGAATAAAAATGCAATAATTAAAACATTGAATTTGCATAAAATAATAATTTGCCATGATTTGAAGTAGAGTATGGAAAACCTAATTCAATATTCTCTAGTCAATTTCCCCTCATGTTTCCCTTAAAACAGTGGAAGGTCTCGCTACAGTCTCAGTTTCAAGAACTCCATAGCAAAGTAATAGATTTGGTAATGGAAAATTGTGCAGTACTTTATAGTGTTCACTAACAGCTTATTATATGGTAAAAAGTCATCCAGACTGTTTACAAAGAGCGGAAAGCCTCAGATTTTGCTTCTATTCTTTCTGGTTTTATTTTAGAGCTCTATACAGGCTTTGTTTATCTCTTATTTATATTTCATTCAGCTCCTAGTACAATCGGAGATTTTTTATTTTTAGTCAGTGTAACATTGGAAAGAAGTAGAACAAAGCTGGGACCTTTCTATTGGCCCGGCTCTGTCTGGCAATGTCACGCTTACCAATAGATGTGGTTTGATCCAGTTTTAACATTCAATTGGTGCCTTGGTGACACAAACATTTTAGCAAATGTATGGTAAGCATCCAAAACCTAGATGCAGTGGGGAAGTTAGCTATATATTTATTAATCTTAAACCCAGTGTACCTTCCAAGGCATACTTGAAGGCCATCAAGCATGCCTGGATACTCCAGTGCAGCTCTAAAGTCAACTTTAGGCAGAAATTGGCCACAGAGGTGTGCTGGAAGATCTATACATTCCTACAGAGACCATAATAAACAAATCTATGAATGATCAAATCCACAAAACTTAAACTCATAAATGAGAAGAACAAACTTTATAGAGATTATTTTAAAACCCAATCAATCTGAAGAATTAAAATATTTTAAAATTTCATGCAAAATAAAATAATCAACATGATAGGACGCCATTGCAAGCCCATTGAGGTCAATTCCCCAAAACGTCTTGGAATAGAAAAATGTTCATCTGTTGGCAAAAAGACAGCAAAGTGGGAGCCCCTCTAGCCCCCCTTGGAAAGAAGTTTCAAAGTCTGGGAGCAGTCACTAGGAAGGCTCTTTCCCTTGTTCTCACAAGCTGACTGGAAAGGTACTGAGAAAGCAAGAACAGCCTTCCCTGGAGATATCAGAGCTCAGACGGGATCAGATAGGAAGATATATTTTTTTTGGAATATCTACATGGAAGTCCAGTCAGTTTTTCAGGTCATTAGTGCAGTTGGGCAGATCAGCAAGAGGAGATTCACAAAGCTGTGTCTGGGTATACAAGATACAAAACAGCACAATCAGGGAGGAGAACTCTGGGGCTAGAAATATGCATTGATCCCAAAAAAAGAGGAACAGTGCTTAGGAACAGATCACAAGAAAGAAGACATATTCTGGGTGAGCCTTGGGAGAATCCCAGAGCAATATAAAACAGACCAGCTTGAGGACCTACATTCATTTTATCACGAGCTCTTGTAGATTACAATCCACTTTGCTCAGGCACTTTTCTCCATCAAATTATTAGAGGAAGAAGATTGTTATCCATGCAATGGCGGCTTCCTGCTTCCATGTCAGCGGAGTTGTAAATCTTCTTTAGATTTTAGACCAGTGGTTCCCAATCTTTTTTTGTCCATGGACCACTTGACCAGGAACCATTTTGACCAGGGACCACTTGACCAGGAAC
This sequence comes from Anolis sagrei, assembly GCF_037176765.1. Taxonomy (NCBI): domain Eukaryota; kingdom Metazoa; phylum Chordata; class Lepidosauria; order Squamata; family Anolidae; genus Anolis; species Anolis sagrei. The sequence continues at coordinate 68,472,308 of NC_090021.1, forward strand.
CATTTGACCAAGGACCACTTGACCAGAAACCAATTGACCAGGGACCACTCTTCAACATTAGCACCAAAGGGATTACAAATCAGTTTTTGGTCGACTTTAGATTTGTTTTGGTTATTTGGGGTGCTGATTCAGAAAATTGCATTGGATAGACCACATCAGCTCTAGTTTCTGATACAGAAATTATGCCATCCAGTAGTCACCATCTGCTCGCCCACAGAAAACCATATTTAATAATTTAGAGCTGATGTGGTAGTAGTAATCTTTTGTGAGTAGTCAGCCTCTCACCTCCTGACATCCCAGTTGTCTCGGCACTATAAAAGGGTTTCACAAGACCAGCTACTCCCGTTGCCATATGGTTTTGAGGCAATGGTGTAGTAATGGTGAGGCCACCGACCATATTTTCATTATTGTGGACCACTTGTGATCCATGGACCACAGGTTGGGAATCACTGTTTTAGACCAAGTGTTTCAGGAGCTAGTCATAGTACTGAACTTTATCCCTCAAAGGCAATTCCAGATAGATCCTTTAAATTCATACTAAAACTCAGAGCAGGTTCACTGTCTTATGGGCATGTAAGTCACAAGTCATCACTGAAACTGTCAAAGCTCATATTGTTAAAAATAATGGTGATAATAATTATGATTTAGTTAATTTATATAATGCTATCTATGTCTATGACACTTCACCAGTAAAAGTAGAGCAAAACAATTCCCATCCCTCCAGCTTGCAATCGGACATGACACAAAGAAAAGGGGGATGCCATTGCAGGATGGCATTAGGTCCTGCAGGCACAGGCAAGTCTACCAATTATGCAAGCATGTTGAATGCATTTTGTTTATACATGACTAGCTTTGAATGCCATAGAATTGTTCAGGAGGACCTAGTGATGCCTTGTGAGCTGGTCTGTAGTCAGTTTCCCCTGGAAGTTCCATTATACAATCATCCTAGTGATTAGAGCAGTGGTTCACAACCTGTGGGTCGTCAGATGCTTTGGCCTTGAGTTCCCAGAAATCCTAACAGCTGGGAAACTGGCTGGGATTTCTGGGAGTTGTAGGCCAAAACACCTGGGCACCACAGGCTGAGAACCACTAGGGTAGAGAGACGAACCTCTCAAGACGTCACTAGTTCCTCTGGTGCAGTTTTGTGGTATGCTTTGGCCATAAGTCCAAGACATTGCTCATTTCAGATAAAAATGGGGTTATAAATTATATGTGAATCTTTTGTTAAATTAAGGGTAAGGAGTGGGACCCTCACATAATATGCAGGCTTTCTGTACTGCCTCTTCTTTCCCTCCAAGGTCAGGACAGTTAAGATGTTTTTGATAGTGACTTGAACATCACAAAAGCCATATTTTGCATCTATCTAGGGTTCCTTCAACAACCCTTAAATAACACAAGTTTAAATATATTAGGTTCGAGTAGGCCACACAGTCCTTCTACTCTTAGCTGCCCTATGCAGCGTTTCTTGATCAGTTTTTACTGATCAAGAAATGCTGCAATTGGCAATTGGTGAAAACTCATTAGTTAGTACCAGTTATAGTAGATGCAGTTGAGAAATAGAGAGTTAACACATTAGCAATTCTAAATGATTGAATGGCTCTTTTCTCAGTCTGACTAACAATAGGATTTAGGCCAAAGTGTGAGGGTGATGTTAACAAAATACAGGTGTAAGTGCAATCATATTACTGAAGTTCTCAGTAAATGATTCATGCATGAGCATTTCCCATCTTACAAGCTCAAAGTTTGCTCAAAGGAGAGACTGGGTAACACATTGGTGTTGTGCAAAACTTGGAGTAAGCAAGGGAGAGGAGGTATCTGAGTAGGAAACGACTACAAGAAAAGCCTGCAATGATTTTATTGTCTTTCCCACATCATCCGTTTCCCTTTTTTGCCATCATAAAAGGCTTTGGTTTTGTTCTATTTGATTAGTGCCACTCATTTTAATGTATACTAATAAAATAAATGATGCCGTACCAAATAAGATGAGGAAAAATCCTTTTTGGCATCCCACCCATTAATTTTCTTCACTGTTTGGATAGCTAGAGTATATTTAACCAGTTATATATTTTACAGGGTTTTGTGGGAGAAATAGTCCCCAAAATTTGACAATTTAAGCTCCACAGTATATTTAAGGAAGCCTATCAATGAACTTTATTAGAACCCTAAGTGGTGAAGGGAAGCAAAACCCAAGGAAGTTATTTGCCAAACATATGTTATAGATTTTCCCAATTTCTTCTTTTTTATCATTCTTTTACCATTAAGGAGTCATAGTCTGAGGCTACAAATAAACCTTCCGACATCTGGCCCCTAAGACAAAGAAATTACTATACGTCTGAGACGTATAACTGTATTTTTTTGTCCTTTCATTTTAATAAACTGGTTTTACTTAGCTTTATATTTTAAGTACCTCTGTCACATGGAAATCCATTGAAGAAAAGGGATGAGCAAGGGAAATAGCTGGTGCCTTTTTTTAAGCCAAGAGGCTGGAGTCGGGCGGTGGGTATGTGGAAGGGAAGGATATGGGTCAACTTGGATGGAAATCAAAACTATAAAGCAACTGGCTCTCAGCCCCTGTTATGCTTCTCACTGTGTTTTTCAAGCTTTAATGAAACAAAGTCATAACAAATATTTCAACTTGTCCCTGTTACTAACAAGGTTACCAATTTCCCAGCTTATTATTCCTCTGACATTTTGCATGAGGTTCATCTCAGGGGTATAGTTCACCTGTACCAGCAGAATACAGCCAGAGTTAAGCATTACTCTGTGTTTTTGATTTCATTGAGAGAGATAGAATACGTAATTAATGCTGCAATTCAATCAAGTATGTGGATATGGCAAACCCCGATTAATTCAATGAGTCTTAGGGCCCTCCCAGACAGGCCCTATATCCCAGGATCTGATCTCAGCTTTTCTGTTTATCCCAGATTATCTGGCAGTGCGGACTCATAAAATCCGTTTTAAAGCAGAAAACCTGGGATCAGATCCTGAGATATGGGGACTGTGTGGGAGGGCCTTTTCTTCCATGTAAATAGTAATAATAAGACGATCTATTCTAAACAGATTGAAGAAATCGACAAAAACTAACTTAATGAATTTCATGGGGACTATGCATTAGGTTCTACATTTTAGTTAGGAAAAGCTAGATCTCTAAATATAGGATGCATAACACATAACTTGATAGCAGTACATGTAAAAAGGATCTGCTGATCTTAGTAGTGTCTGTGTGCACACATGTGCTTTCAAGTTGCCTATTGACTTATGCCGACCCCATGAATTTAATAGGGTAATAGGCAAGGAATACTTAGGAATGGTTTTGCCAATCATTTCCTACAGGGGTTGATATTCTTTGGCAGTATTCTATCCAAGTATTAAATAGGGGTGACACTGCCTAGCTTCCAAGTAGATAGGTTTTGATGCCATTGGGTTTTTTAGGCCCTGGTTATAGTAGATCAAAATGTAGTTTTGGAGACCACAAAATGACTCAACTATGTATGCAGCAGCCAAAAACTGTAGTTCAGTTATTGGCTACTTTAACAAAAGTATAATGTACAAATCAAGGGAATTAATAGGATATCTTTATTTGGCTTTGATCAGAGAATTGGATTATTGTGTATGGTTCTAGACATCAAAATTGAGAAATGATACCTTTTAATTTGGAACACATCCAGAAAACATGCTCAAAACACTAAAGAGTATGGAAACCAATCCCTAAGGGAAATAGTTTAAGGCATTGCACAAATTTTGCCTGGAGAAGGAAAGGTTTAGAAATGCAATTATTGCTATCATCTATAGAGGTGTTTAATGAAGATAGAGCAAAGCCTGCGGCTTCAGTGGGCAAGATTACATTTCAAATTCCAAGAAATAAAATTCCAAATACACATTAATACAATGTTCAGTTCCAGAATAGAAGATATTAGAAAGTGGGAGGACTGCTTTTGTTGGAAATTTGTAAACAGAATTTAGACGGCAACCTCTCAGTAATGCTTTAACTGTGGTTTCCTGTACTGACAGAAAGTTTGGCTAGATGGCTCTTGGTGTTTCCTTCTGTTGTACAGTAATATTGTCTGCAGAAATGTGCATAAGGCTGTATTTTCTAGATCCTCCAAGCAATTTTATGGCATGTTTGCTTCAAAAGTCACCATAGTATTGTGTTGGAGGAACCAGCAACACAACTCCAATACAACTCCACAGTATGCTGGGACTGATCATAACAGTACTTTTGCTTTCATAGAATCATAGAGTTGGAAGAGACCTTATGGGCAATCTAGTCCCACCCCCTGCTAAGAAGAAGGAAAATTGCATTCAAAGCACCCCCGATAGATGGCCATCCACCCTCTGTTTAAAAGCCTCCACAGAAGGAGCCTCCACCACACTCTGAGGCAGAGAATTCCACTGCTGAACAGCTCTCACAATTATAAAATTCTTTCCCATGTTCAGGTGGAATCTCCTTTCCTATAGTTTGAAGCCATTGTATAAGAGGACATAACTATGGCTTGGAACATATCCCCCATGGATATGGAGGTTTTACTGTATGTATAGGGGTGTTAATACATTTTTAAAATAATCAAGTGCAAAACAAATAGAATCATAGAATCATAGAATCAAAGAGTTGGAAGAGACCTCATGGGCCATCCAGTCCAACCCCCTGCCAAGAAGCAGGAATATTGCATTCAAATCACCCCTGACAGATGGCCATCCAGCCTCTGCTTAAAAGCTTCCAAAGAAGGAGCCTCCACCACACTCCGGGGCAGAGAGTTCCACTGCTGAACGGCTCTCACAGTCAGGAAGTTTTTCCTAATGTTCAGATGGAATCTCCTCTCTTGTAGTTTGAAGCCATTGTTCCGCGTCCTAGTCTCCAAGGAAGCAGAAAACAAGCGTGCTCCCTCCTCCCTGTGGCTTCCTCTCACATATTTATACATGGCTATCATATCTCCTCTCAGCCTTCTCTTCTTCAGGCTAAACATGCCCAGTTCCCTAAGCTGCTCCTCATAGGGCTTGTTCTCCAGACCCTTGATCATTTTAGTCACCCTCCTCTGGACACATTCCAGCTTGTCTATATCTCTCTTGAATTGTGGTGCCCAGAATTGGACACAATATTCCAGGTGTGGTCTAATCAAAGCAGAATAGAGGGGTAGCATTACTTCCTTAGATCTAGACACTATGCTCCTATTGATGCAGGCCAAAATCCCATTGGCTTTTTTTGCTGCCACATCACATTGTTGGCTCATGTTTAACTTGTTGTCCACGAGGACTCCAATACCTTTTTCACACGTACTGCTCTCGAGCCAGGCATTGTCCCCCATTCTGTATCTTTGCATTTCATTTTTTCTGCCAAAGTGGAGTATCTTGCATTTGTCACTGTTGAATTTCATTTTGTTAGTTTTGGCCCATCTCTCTAATCTGTCAAGATCGTTTTGAATCCTGCTCCTGTCCTCTGGAGTACTGGCTATCCCTCCCAATTTGGTGTCGTCTGCAATAAACCATTGGATACTTATTTAATGACACCTTTTTCTGTCTGAAGCCAGACAAGTGGTATGGTAAAGGCAAATAGTTGAATCAAATGTTCATGCTGGCTACTATGGTATTGTGGGACTTCTTCTTCCAAAAGTGGAGTTTCCAAGCTCTGAACAATGTACTGAAGATATACTGAAGAAGATTGAGATTCTTTCTGAACAGCCATGGAGATGGCAATGGAAATAAAAATGAGATCATTGCTGGCACCAATAAGAAAATGCAGGGTAAGGAGGCCACTTTCTGACAAACATATTTTGTCATGCTTCAAAATTTTGTATTCCTAAGGTGTTAACAAGCAGATCTAAGGTGATTCAGCTCACACGGAACAAAGATGTTGACAGCTGTCTTGTTGAATATTAATAACACCCGTTGACTGTTTCTGTAAGTATGAGAAAACATTTAATGCTTGATTCAAGCCTAGCAGGAACCGGGCCAAGGTTGGTTTAACTGGTTCCTGCTTGAGGTGCAAAAGCAGCATGCTTTGGCAATTTCCAAAAGAGTTGACAGTCATAACAGGTTTCTTATGACAATCAGAACTGCAGTTGACAGAAGCAGGTGATGAAAGGAATAAGCAGCTCTGAATTCTAGACAGTCTTTATAATGAGACCAAGCCACTGAATGTGAAAACAGCAGGGGCTAAGTCCAGCAGGGGCCAGGAAACACAACCATAGATAATATAGCTAGGGAGGTGGGCTATAGTAGCTATGATTGTGTTTCCTAGCATGAAACTGAAGTTGGCGATTATAATGCCAAAGCAAATTTTGAAAATAACCCACTCACTTGGCAGACTTTGAAAGAGGCCCAATGGTCTGTGGACTGTAATAAAATCTGTTTTGTTGAAAATGCAAACTGAACAAATTCTTCAGCATCCCTGGTTTGTGAAGATATATTTCCATTTGGGCCATAGCTAGAAAAATATGACATTTTGGTGGGTTTTTCTTCTCCTACAGTGCTAGTGTAGAACACCCTTCCCATGGAGGTAAGATCAGCCCCCTCGCTAATGGTGTTCCGAAGAAGATTAAAAACTTGGATGTTCGAACAGGCATTTGGTTAATCAGTGCAATGAATGTGACGATTACAGGAATGGAAATATGGACGACGAATTTGGATCATGACTCTAGTGATGAGAAGCATTGTGTTGTTATTGTTGTGTAATACTGTATATTGTGCTTTTGTGTTTTAAATTGTATATTGTGACTGATTTTACCCTTGTTGTAAACCGCGTTGAGTCGCCGGTTAGGCTGAGAAACTGCGGTATACAAGTAAAGTAAAGTAAATAAATAAATAAATAAATAGTGCTGCCTTCTCATTTGGGCCATACCTGGAAAAATAAGACATTTTGGAAGGCAGTACTATCCTGCAGTACTATCCCACAGTACTATCCTACTACCTTCCCATTCTGTATCTCATTTTACCCAATAGCTGTACATAGTTCATTTCCTCTCCCATGCTCTCCATATCACTCTTCTCTTACTTACTGATGGCAGGGCAGTTTCCTTGAAGTGACCACTAGATTCAAACAACTATAATTATAAAAAATCAATCCCCTCTCATCTTTTGCTCTTGTGACAATCCAACCCAGCTTCGTCTCCCCATAAAAAGCATAACCCACCAGTGGCAGGCTTACCAACCCAGCCAGCCAGTTTATATCCTGTTCAGAAAACAGGGCGGGTGGTTAATCTGACTGGTTAGCCAGCAACTGGTCTGATACAGTCAGCCCTCCACATTTGCAGATTTGATTTTTGTGGATTTGATTATTCATAGATGGTATTACATATTCTCTTAAGAATCTCTAGTTCCTTCAGTTGACTTCTGCTGAAAGGTGATCATAGAATCATATAAATTCCAAGAGATAATATTTTCATCAAACCCATGAATAATCAAATCCTCCAGTACAATAGATCCCCCAGACCAATACATTGGAGACTGACCACAGAGTATTGATGAAGAAACTAGATATGCCTAGAGAGGTCTTCTCTCAAGGAAAAAAAAATAACAATTTTAGTATTTGCAACAGCATTTTCAAGGGGCCCTGAAAATGTGTGTGTGTGTGTGTGGGGGGGCTGACAATACATGGAGGTCCTGATTCTGAAGGAAAGAGTTGTCTTATGCACAGGCAGTATTTACAGGAGGGAGAGAGTAGCAGCATCTGGCAACACCAGCAAGCAGCAGTAGAGCCTTGGAAATGGTGTCATTTCTTCTCCTATAGTACACGGACTCACCTGTAACTGTCCATCCTCATCTCAGCTCCAGAACCATGAAACCTAAACCCCTGAAACTTGAGATGCATACTAATAGGACCCTGAGAATAGGCTTTGGTTAACTTTTAAGAGCAACATTTTTGTTGCTCTTTGCATTCTTCTTTCCTAGTAATTCTCCATTTATTAGGCAGTGATATAAATTATAAGTGGGTATTCGTCAATGCATGTTTATTACTGTGATATGTTTGGTTTAGTCTTCTGTAGCTATCTATCTATCTATCTATCTATCTATCCATCCATCCATCCATCCATCCATCCATCCATCCATCCATCCATCTAGCTATCTAGCTATCTAGCTATCTAGCTATCTATCTATCTATCTATCTATCTATCTATCTATCTATCTATCTATATAAATGTTTTGTTCATTTTGAGTGACATCATAACACAAAATCCACTGGACAAATTGCTGCCAAATTTGGCCACAAGACACCTAATAACCCACGGAGTGACCATCACTCAAAAATTGATTGTGTCATTTGGGAATTGTAGTTGCTGGGATATATAGTTAACCTACAATCAAAGAGCATTCTGAACTCCACTAATGATGAAACTGAACCAAACTTGGCACACAGGACTCCCATGGCCAACAGAAAACACAAGATGTGTTTGGTGGGCATTGACCCTGAGTTTTGGAGTTGTAGTTCACCTACATCCAGAGAGCACTGTGGACTGTGATGGATCTAGACCAAATTTGGCATGAATACTTCATATGCCCAAATACGAACACAGATGGAGTTTGGGGGAAATACGCCTTGACGTTTGGGAGTTGTAGTTACTGGGATTTATAGTTTGCCTACAATCAAAAAACATTCTGAACACACCAGCAATAGAATTGGACCAAACTTCTCACACAGAACCCACACAAACCCAACAGAAAATATTGTGTTTTCTGGTGGTCTTTGGCAACTCTTCTGACACCCCCTTGCGACCCTTCGAAGGGGTCCCGACCCCCAAGTTGAGAAATGCTGCCTTAAGGCCATCCAGTCCAACTCCCCTCACCAGGGCAAGAAAATATAATCAAAGTTCTCCTGACAAAGAGCCATCCAGCCATAGATATAGATATATAGATATGATTCACACCCACACCCACACCCACATATGTATATGACAGATATAGTATCATAGATTTGAAAGGGACCACTAAAGAAGGACAGTTGTATGTTGCATGTTCCAGAGTAGACAATCCCCACATCAACACTGGCAAAGAAACAACAAGAAATATTGTTTACGCATAAGCATAAAGAAATTACATATTTTAGAAACCAACACTTTCTCATTACTTTATTTTCCAGATCACCAGAATGGGTCAAGGCAATGTGTGGCAGGGGACAGCTAGTGATGATATAAATCTGTTGTTGTGATTACTACTGGATTATTTGGAAATGTTTGATGTGATGTATATTTCTTTTCTGTGGAATGGCAATCCACTTTGTACATGGTTTTGCCAAGAAAAAGCTGTACACAAGTGTGCAAAAATCTGAAGAAGACAACTGTATAACATTACCCATCTTAAACCGAATGCCCAATTTTATAGAACTGCTATTTCTTAGGATGTAAGAATAATATAATACAGTATAATATATCTAACATCCAACATTTAAAAAACAGTTACACCTAACAAAAATATTCTGGTTTGAATTTGTAATTTAATTGAAACCAACCTTAATTTGAACAAAAATGATGACAAGATTTTTTTTATCTTACCACGGTGGCAAGAATCAGTATAGCTCGCATATGGAAAAATAAGGAATCAGAAACTTTTAATTCTTGGATTGAAAAGGCTATGGATATTATGAACATGGATTTGTTAACGCAGAAAATATCACAAAATAGATCACCATCTAACAATACAGATTGGAAAAAGTTTATTATTTTTTTAAAAAAAGAATAATTACAAATATTTTTAAAATGGGTATTGAAGAAGAACCCCAAGGGCCAGGCCACAGTAGGTTACAAGGTAACTTTAAAATTAAGTTAAGGTATAAATGAAAGAATGCATATTTACGCTTGAGGAACCTGGAAGTAAAGGGCATATATATATAATATATGTAATGTATTGATGTTGTTGGTTGTTGTATGTGGGTTTTTTTCTCTTTTCCTTTTTTCTCTCTATTTTATGTAGGTAAGACTTCACGGGGAATATATAGGTATACTAATGTATACTACATATGAAACCACACATATATACATATGTATGGACCTAACATATATAGAGGGAGCTACATAACCCTCAACTATTGTCGTTGTTTATTTTTATGTTTGTCATGTTTAGTCCTTTTCAATAAAAATGAATTGCAATTTTTTTAAAAAAAAACAGTTATAGAGTCAGACTGAAGTGTTAACATGCACAGCTAAATAGGTTTGCCCTATCCTGATGCAGCAAAGATTGCAACCTGGGCCCTTCAGAGTGTTCTTTGTGCCTTTGAAGAGCATTTTGAGGCTCTTGCTTCATATTCAAAAGATGCCATTTTGTATCCTTAATTTGGAACTCAGTCTTCCTTCAGAAATAATTTGGAGCAGAACAGAGAATGTTCTGGCAAGTACATACCAGCATAATGGCTTTCTCTGCCAATTTCTAGAATTCTAAGTACTTTGGACACTGTTAGCATTCTCCTCTAGAGTACATCACATAATCAAAGGCCCTACATGGCAATGAAAAAATATTTGGTCAGTCTCAGAAGATGAAGCAATGATGAAGCAATGATGCTTGTCACTTTGCCGACATTTGGTCCTCTTCTCAACAGGAAATAGTACTGCACAAACAAAAAAGTCTTGGCTGCTATGTTATGTGATTTCAGCTCTGCTAAAACCGTGGGTTCAGGGCCTGGAGTGCCAGGTTTCCAAGGGACCAGATAAGACACAGATGAGCTGAAAGCAAAATCAGAGGCTTTATTCTCAATGATAACAGAGGATGCCAGCAGAGATAACTCTCCAAAGAACTGACATACTGCAGTTGCAAATACAGAGCATCACTTTTTCATTTGACAGCTATTCAAGAAACCTGGGCAGCTCCTGATTAGTTCAGAAACTGTCCAGCTAGGGTCCATGTCCTGAGCCCTTGTGAAGGTCCCTCACAGCCCTGTACTGTTGCTATCACACCTTGTATAATAAGAAGGTGCACAAGTTGTCTGGCACTTTTTTCAATAGCACAATAGGCTTAGGTGCATTCTTTGGTCTGTCTTTCTATTCCCCTTCCTTTGCTGTTTTTGGTGCACCAGTGCTACATGTCACAATGCCAGGGCTCTGCTGTATTCAGGTAGAGATGAACAAAACAATCACCCTATTTGTGCTAAACAATTTAATCACTTACTTTCTGGCTGTTTTAATAGTCCAAAGCATAAAACATAAAGATAGTACTCAGCCACAGAATATAAAACAAAACTGACAGCAAACACTGTTGGAGGTTCAAGATAACACTGTAGTCAAAAGCCAGTTCAGAAATTCAAGGTTCCAGTGTTCCAAGATTACAGAAGACAGGTCAGGATACCGAAAATCCACAAACCTGGGGGAAAACCAGCAGCATCTACCACCAAAATAAGACAAATACTTTTCTCCCAAAGATCAGTCCAAAGGCTAGCTCATTATATCTAGAAACACCCAGCTGCAACCTATCTCTTGCATACTTCCACCCTTAATTGCTTTCACCCATGAACTCTTACTTACAGATTACTCAACCCTTTAGATGGGAGGGTTAAGACTTATATTAACCCTTCCATCACGAACTGCTAGTCCTATCACCACCAACCACCATCAACTGCAGAACATGATACATGACACTACACAATTGCAATCGTAGCTAAGTCAGAGGAACAGTCCTGATGTCAATTGGCAATGGAGAGAGATGTCTGCCTGGGCTTTAGAGCAACACCACACACAAAAATATAGCTTTCAGTGCTACTCACACAGTTTGGGAACCCAACAATACACAGCAATTAAATCAGCACTCAGAGATCTGCCAACCCTGCATAGTCCCAATGCTGAAACACAGCTGATCTCAGAGAATTATCTCATGGGGTGAATGGGTCATCCTCAGAACAGTGGGTCCACATTCACATTCACACAGAATTGATGAGTACAGAGTCTTTGTAGAGCTTTCTTTCTCCTATAGTTCCCTATGCCTCTACAATTTGCTTGAGGGACTGTCCGGAACACAGGAAAATGGTTTTGGAAGTTGAGAGGGAGTAAGGATTGAAAAAGAATCCCCTCACTCCACCTCCAGCTTTTGTTTTGAGTGGGACTCTGTGCAGGGAATAATCTCATTGATGGAAAAGAAACTGTATCCAACCCAGACTGCTTTTCTCCTTGTTTTGTTACTTCACTTCCAAATAACATTCATTCATCTTCTTCCAGCACTAGCTGTTTGAATGTATTTAGTACTTTTGTACTAAGACCTGCATCTTACTCAATTTCATTAGGTCTAATTATAAAACCTGCAGACGTATCAGGAGAAGGCCCAGTGCTGCTATCCTGTAACAATCTCACAGGATGTGTTCCAAAAGTGGAGAAATGTTTGTGGGTTTTGCTTAAGTCTTCTCCTTTGAAGGAACTGCCAAATCTCACCAAATCTGTAGGCTGTAGCAGTTCCTGTATTGAGACAACACACGTTTATCTGTATCCCACTTCTATGCCCTATCAGATTAGTGAGTGAATGAAAGTCCGATGAAATTGCGGGGATTTATGGGGGAAATCTGTGCATCATTTTAACATGTGCTGTTCATTTAGGAGACATTATCAGCATTATATATATGCCCCCCCCCCCAAAAGGTAATGAAAAAAGACCAAATATTGGCCTTATTTCAAACCCTGTGCCTGAAATAAAACCTCCACTATTTATGCAAGTTAATTAATTCTTTAAAAAGATGCATGCATTGTTTCTGAGGATGTGGAATGCATCCCAAGGTGAAGGCAAAAATTATGGATTATGGATTCAGCTGCAGGAAGTAAGGATGCAGGAAATGTAACTAGAAACTGTAGTGGAAAGATGGATAAACTGATATTGGTCTTCTCTTTTTTTCCTTTCTTTTCTTGTTTTGCTAATTTTGTTGTTGTCATATGCCTTCAAGTCATTTATGACTTGTGGCAATTCTAAGGCAGAGGGTTTTCATGGCAACTTTCATTCAGTGTGTTTGTTCACCTTTGCCATTTGAGGCTGAGAAAGTTGTTATTCCTCAAAGCCATCCATTGGGTTGCATGGCTAAGTTGGGATTTGAACTCTGGTCTCCCAGTGTCCTAGTCCTACTCAAACCCCTGCACCACACTGGCTCCCAGTAGAATTTACATCTATTTAAATATGTTGTCAAGTCATATTTGCCAGAATCTTTCTGTAATAACGGCTGGGATCTTGCATTGTTGAAGTAACTATGTTGTTGTCATAGTTATGTCTGACAGTGTCACCCACTTTGAAAAACAACATTTGAAACTTGGCAGCACTTCAGTGAAACATTTCAAAGCTGCTTCAGAATGGTGTATTGGAAAAGGATGACTGCAGCATGTTCCTGAATGCAGGGCACTAGAGAATAGACCTCTCAGGTTGCTTCTACAACTCTTTTGCTGAATATTCTGCCCAACTGGCGGATGTCATTTCCTAATGCCTCAATCTGCAAATGCTTTGAAAATGCTTTGTTCAAAGGCACTGCCAGGTTGCAAAGGTAACTATTTTACAGTCATTAACATCTGTAAATGTGAATCCCCAGAAATTATGAGACCATTAACCCCATTTTACAATCTTGTAACTGCTGAACAAGATATCAGCCAAAACTTTCAGCAATAAGTGCTATATTAGACCCCATGTGAAGCTTTGCATTTACCAAATCAGGAAGGGGGGGGGGCTGGGTTCCAAGCATCTCAAATAAGCTTATTTTCTGCCCACAATTACAGCAAGAGATGTTATCCTGTCACCAATGTTGACACAAAATGCTATTGGCTTCTGGGCATGAAAAAGAGCCAGTGTAGGCTGCGATTCCAGAGGCCATGTCCAAAATCCCCACTCAGCCATGGAACTCTATTGGGCATGTCACACTCTCCCCAGCATCAGAGGAAGGCAAAGGCAAACCTTTCTACACAAATCTTGTCCAGAAACCCTGTGATACATCTTAGGGTCACCTTAGGTTCACCAGAAATTACTTCAAGGTTTACAACAACACTGAAGTATTGGGCAACATCTTTGTTCTTTTTTGTTGGCAACAATGCTTGAACCAGTCCTACACAATGGTTGAACACTGAAGACATTAAACAAATGCCAAGAAAGTAGTTTTGATCTGCATGTTTATGTCCCAGCTAAGGTCATAAAGTGAATACCATGGTCAGGTCCTCAGCATACTTTTTGCCATATGAACTTAATAATCAATCTTATGGGAATTATACTTTGCAGTGAACACTCCCACATAAAAAATGGAATATCCTAAAGCAAAAGATTTTTGGATACAAGAAAGATCATATATTTTGAAAATATTCCTTCATGAGCCTGCAAAACGATATCAAATTACACATTAGAGTGATTCAAAGTGGAAAAACTATTAAGTCAAAGGGGGAATAATTTTGCTTTAAAATTAATTATGATTTTTTTAAAAAATGGTTTGAAATACCAGTAAGAATTTTGACATATTTGCAAGAAATACCACACTTTGTTCAGTAAAAGTGTACTGAACAAAAAAAATTAATAGTGGAAATACAGGAACGAGAGAAAGCATAAAAAATGGAACATGTGAAAAATTGTAGTTTGACACTATAGTTCTCATAGCTTAAGGATAAATTGTTCTATATTGGTGCAAAGTACGGTGGACTTAAGACTTGCATATGCTAGAAATAGACCATCTCTATTGAGACCAAAACATATACTACTCCAAATTTATTGGTGAAGGGTTTCTGCCAGATTTTAACTGCCATTCTCCTTTATCATGATTATATTTCTTACACATTCAGGGCCAGAGCAAAATATTTTGCTGCCTGAGGTAAACGAGCAAATGGCACACCCATATATACCCAAGTTGAAGAAGACCCGAATCCAGCCACCTTATTTTGACACAGAAGACAAAACTGTTCAAGCACCATGCCTTATCTCCAGAAATTAAAAAATAACAAGGATAACAAAATTACTCATATAACAGTTTGCTCTACTTTAATAGCAACCAGCCTCACTCTTTTTTGTGTAACAGCAGGGCTGGCTCTTCCTACATTTTTGTTATTTTACTGCACCAATACTTAATCACAAATTGTTTTACTCTAAAGCTAACTTCAAGAGCTAACTGAATCTTCAAAGGAGCAAAGGAAAACTATAAATTGTAACCATCTGGTGCTAGGAACCTGATCCAAAAAAGAAATATCGGCTGCAAAATGGGGTGTTCAGCCCAAATGGCCACTCCAACATGTTTTCCACAGAAAGAATGTAATGAGCAGTTTAGTGCAGTGGTAGAGAAGCTTGAAGCATAGTCTAACAACAGCTAAACAGAGAAAGGAAACAGCAGCATACATTGGCAGATCCATGATACCTGTTCCACTCACCTAATAGCCCTTTGCAGCAAGACTCAGGTATCCACTGTTGGGTACATTCCTAGCCAGTCCTTGGTTATCTGAAACCTCTGATGTAATGGAACATCATTAAATTGGCTTACTTCTGGTTCCAGCATACCATAGAGTTTCTTTGCAGGACTTAGTGATATCTTCTCTACGAACTTGCTAGGTCTTTCACTGCAACTCTGTGGTGACTTCCAAAGGAAGCATACTATGAAATCACCTGGAGAACCTAGCAAATACCTAGAGATACCATTTTTCCCTAGGCATGGGTAAGTGAAACATGGAGGTCTTACTGTATGTTCCATAGTTAAAGAGTGAGGGAATATTGGTTATAATTCTATGACTGAGACAAAAAAACCTAAAGAAAGAACTCAAGTATGGTGGAATCAATGGAAGCTTGTTGTTCATTTCAGGTGCTGCTGTAGTGTTTGTATATTCCATCAAGACCCTCACCATTGTCTAGGATTCTTACTGTCCTGTATTATCTCCATGTAGAAAGGAGCAAATAGTCTGAGTCATATTCTATGTTTTATGGGAAAATATTATTCAGTGGAAAGTTTATTCATTGTTTATTTAAGTAGTACGGTTCCCTTGAGTGACTGCTCCACGTGATATGCAAAACTGTTAACCCCTTTTGAGAATTTTAGGAGAGAAAAAAAAATCTTGGTTTCAGAAAGCTTATGAATGGCTCCATGAGTAAACTGCAGCTCTGATGTTTTAACTTAACTGGTTAAACTCTCATTAAATATTTTTATGAGTTTAACTTGGTTTTAGATGCTCTTTTTAATTTTATGGTAAAGCCTGGTGACATAACATTTTGGAATATAGAATCCTTCAGACTGGCCGTGGGCCAGGGATACAGGGAACTGTTGCCCAGTAAAGTTATTTTCCAGGGTGTCAGTGTGGACTCCTAACAAGTATCTTAGGGCTCTATTTGTCATCACCATTTTTATTAATAATTTTTGTTTTTAAAAAGAAGAAGAAGGGAAAGACAAAGGCATGTTTATACAAGTTTTGCTATTTTAAAAAAATGAACGCCTCATTTAAATTCTAACCACTACTGATGCTGGCCTACTGCTAAAGGCATATTACAGGTAACAATACATAAACACAGAAATAAAACAAATAAGGACATAAACATACATAAAAAGAATAAAATGCAGTAGGTAAAGGAGCCAATGGGATTTTCAGCTGCATCAAAAGGAGTATAGTGTCTACGTAAATCAAATGAAGTAATGGTGCCCTTCTATTCTGCATTGGTCAGGCCTCACCTAGAATACGGTGTCCAATTCTGGGCACCACAATTTAAGAGGGTTATTGACAAGCTGGAACATGTCTAGAGGAAAGCAACTGAAATAATTACAGATCTGGAAACTATGCCCTATAAGGAGTAACTGAAAGAGCTGGGTATGCTTAGTAGTTTGCAGAAGAAAATGTTGAGAGGAGAATGTGATCACAATGTTTAAATATATTAAAACGTCATAAGGAAGAGAGAGGTTTGTTTTATGTGGCACTGGAAGCTAGGACATGGAGCAATTGGTTCAAATTACAGGAAAGGAGATTTCACCTAACCATTACATAGAACTTCATGACCGTAAGAACTCTCTGCCTTGGAGTGTGGTGGAAGCTCCTTCTTTGGAGGCTTTTGAACAGAGGCTGGATGGCCATCTGTCAAGGGCACTTTGATTGTGCTTTTCCTGCATGGCAAGGGATTGGACTTGATGGCCCATTTGGTCTCTTCCAACTCTGTTATTCTATGATTCAATGAAACAGACTCTCTCACTCGCTGTATGCTGATTTTTATCTCTATTTAGTCTGTTCCCTTTAAATGCTATTGTATACGCACACTTCTACTTTTAATAACATTCTACCAATTTCCAAAGCCCACAATAAGCATCCCTCATTATAACTAGTAAATTAGTAAGTCCCAATCTTGTTTGTAGTAGGACAAATATTTCTCCTTCATCAGTCTAATTAATTTGTTCATCTCAAAACGTTCACAGCTCTTCATTAGCCGTTGTTATGTTTCTTTGTTTTCCATTCTCTAGGCATGCATTACTCCTGCTTTTCTCCTCCCCTCTGTATGTCAATCTTGTTTCCCAATCTTTTCACCAATACAATCCATTGATAAAGAACCAAATCACCAATCTCTCATCTTATAAGGTTCACCACTATGAAGCTTTTTTGGACTGATCCCGTAAGAATCCTGTCAATAGGTCTCATTGATCACATGAGACCTATCTATGGGTCTTAGTCAGACCTGTTTATGGAAGGGCATCTTAAGACAAATAATTTCCTATTTTGGCAGATCATGAGCATTGATTGTTTTCTTCTGTTCCTTCACATCTGGGAGAATCATTTCTTTAAAATTTCCTCCTTCTTGTGCTCTGATTTTTCTAAACTTTCTGTCTGTTTTTAAGTCCCAATTTCAGTTTTCCTAATTTTTGATTTCTCTTTGTTAGCTTGTTAAGTCAGTGTATCCAGAGGGGTAAAATATCTTTCATTTCCTTTGACAGCTCTTTTTAAAAATAATCTCAGTTCATCAAAGGTTTGGGTTTGACACATTTGTTTGCAATTAAGTCCACAATAACTGTATAATCTATATACGAGGAGTATTTTTTAAGTAAGGTCCGTTTTGTTGTAGACACTAGTAGTTCACGTGCATACTGCAATGAGCGCGTGCATCGTGTACCGTCATGCCTCGGGAACAACTGTGCTCAGTTTCTGCTCTGTCGCTAACCTGTACGGTTCTGTTCTGTGCTTTAAAAATGTTTAAGACTATCAACTCACCCGCCGCATGTGAGGTTCGCTCAGTGATACGGTTTTTGTCAGCAAGGAACCTGCCTGCTGCAGAAATTCATCAACAGATTTGTGAAGTGTACGGTGATACTGTTATGAGTGAAAGCAAAGTGTGTAAGTGGGTACGACAATTCAAAGATGGCCGTGACAACGTCCACAATGAGGACCACTCCGGTTGCCCTTCTTTGATTACAGAAGATTTGGTGGCTTTTGGTGGCGGCAAGTTTTTATGAAGAGGGTATTTTAAAATTGGTTCAGAGGTATGATAAGTGTTTGAACAAACTTGGCAACTATGTCAAAAAATAGAGTGAAGTATGTACTTTCTGAAAATAAATTTACTTTTTTGAAATAAACTTTCGTTGTGTACTTATGTTCAAATGGACCTTACTTTAAAAATACCCCTCATATATAAAAATGCTCTGTGCATGAGTACCTTAAAAACAAAAGAACCAATGAACGAAATCACACCAAATTTGGCAACAAAACATCTCACAACACAAGGAATGACCATCACACAAAAAAATATGATTTTGTCATTTGGGAGTTGTAGTTGCTGGGATTTATAGTTCACCTACAATCAAAGAGCATTCTGAACTCCAACAATGGAATTGAACTAAACTTGGCACACAGAACTCCCATGACCAACAGAAAATATTGGAAGGGTTTGGTGGGCATTGACCTTGAGTTTGGGAGTTGTAGTTCACCTACATCCAAAGAGCACTGTGGACTCAAACAATGATGGATCTGGACCAAACTTGGCACAAGCATTCAATACGGCCAAATATGAACACAGATGGAGTTTGGGGGAAATAGACCTTGACATTTGGAAGTTGTAGTCACTGGGATTCACAGTTCATCTACAATCAAAGAGCATTCTGAACCCCACGAACGACAGAATCAGGACAAACTTCCCACAAAGAACCCCCATGACCAACAGAAAATACTTAAGGCCATCCAGTCTTACTCCCTTTACCAGGGCAAGAAAACGTAATCAAAGTCCTCCTGACAAAGAGCCATCCAGCCATAGATACAGATAGATAGATAGATAGATAGATAGATAGATAGATATGATTCACACACACAGAGATATAGTATCATAGATTTGAAAGGGACTCCTAAAGAAGGACAATGATATGTTGCATGTTCCAGCGTAGGCAAACCAGACACTCTCCACATCAACACAAAGAAACAGCAAGAAATACTGTTTACCCACAAGTATAAAGAAATTACATATATTAGAAACCAACACTTTCTCATTACTTTATTTTCCAGATCAACAGACTGGGCCACAGCAACGTGGGTCAGGGGACAGCTAGTATAATATAAAAAAGGAACCATCCCCTTCTCTAAGTAAAGAAACAAAGGGGGAAGGCTTAGTTCATCCTGGGAGAACCTAAACAAAGCACTGGCCTCCTCTTCTCTTGCTGCTGTGGTGCTGCTTTTGCCTTTTTTGAATGCTTGGGTGAGGAAATGATGGTTGTGGCCAGGCTTAATATACTTAAAATAGGCTTAATATTCAAAATAGCTGTATTACTCTTATGTTGTTTTACAGCACCAAATACTGAGCTGGACTCTCTAGAACAGGGTTTCTTAAACTTTGTCCACTCACAATCCTTTTTTACCCAATAATCTTTTGTGACTCCAGATATACAAACCAACATTTACTGGTAATAAATCACAAATTTATTTTAAAACAATTTTGTTATACATATAATTTTACCATATATGTACTACACATGAAATAAATTTGCATACTAATGAGATAGATGTGCTTGTTTATTTTTCCATAAAGAATTAAGACTTGACCAAATATTTGAAACTGCAGGATGAAGAGCATCATCAACATTTTTCACGCTATGCTGGCACGCTTGGTTTGCAGCCTGAAGAGGCAGAACATATTCTCTTGGCTCTTTTTCTTCTGAATTAGGGGACCAAAATGGAGATTTAGAAGCCATACCTCCAACTTAAATGGCACCAGGTTGAAGAGTGGGCCCTGTGCTTGAAATGGATCCATAGTCATCTCCCTCTTATTATAATCATGGTCTGTTCATATACATACATGCATGCAAATCCTATCCTATCCTTTCCACTTCCAAATAGGTGGTATTCACTTTTCTAGAACTTTTAATGGCAGATGACTCACATTTTTTTTATTTCAGTTGAGTATAGATTATGAATCCAACTTAGTTTTTTAAAATCACAAGTCAAAGAGAAGCATTTCTGAAACTGAAATGGTAACCATCAAGCAAAATCAGCATTTTCAACTCTTGCTAAGCAAGGCATGCTCATTTTCCATTTTTATGAAGTACATCTGAACAATTTGCAAGTTGTTGGTAACAGGCCCACATAAATATCTAAAACAGCCAATAGGTGGCAAGATATGCAAGTTTTGCGCAACCACAACATTTAGTTTTGCTCTAGAAGGGCAGTGAATTATGGAGTGGTTATGAAGAAGTCCCAATTAATTCAACATGTATATGTTAGTGTTAAATTATCTTTAGGGATTGGTGCTTTACCCCTTCTGCAGAATGAACTTCAAATTATCCACAGGTCATATCAAAATCCATAATTTTGGTTGTAAACCAAAAATATATGTCAACCTCAACATATACATGCCTTAAATGGATAAAGTGGGTTTTTTTATGGTTAGAATGCAATGCTTCCACATTTCAGAATTCGATACTGGTAATGGATGAAACCCTACTTTGCTCAGTGTGAAATCCACTGTGGCTCCCTACTCCCTACTGCCATGGTCATGGCTTCAGCCATGACTGGTTCTTTTATGTCTAATGGAGACCAGAGGGTAGGAATTAGAGAAACAACTGACTAAGACCCATAGATAGACACGGACCTGACGACACCTTCCACCAAGATTTGCCAGGACACAGAAGATGATGTCATCAGATTGCATCTGGATATGGGGCATAGGCAGATGCAAATTGAGATGCCCTACTGTCACACTCCATCAGCTGTAGAATGGCTATTTAGGACTACCATGGCAATATCAAGAGTCTGGGTGTGGGTGTGGGTGCAGAAGAGACGCTTTGGTCACTGCAGAGGGAGAAAGAGAATATTAAAGAATATTAACTTCTGAAATAATAATTTTATATTTAGCTGTCTGCACATACACATTTTCAGGCATAAAATGGATTTACAATGGGATATGTCACTAAGAGGACCATAGTCCAGATTAAGATTTAGATCTCTGCTTGGAATACACTATGGAAAATAGAATTTGAGCTGTGACAAAATCAAATTACAACTTGAACAAGATTTGCATTTCTTTATGACATCTTTTTCCTTTTAATTGCAGTAAAATGCTGAAACTTTATGTGAACCCAAATAAAATACTGCTTTTGTATCCCACATAAAACCCTGAAAGATTAGCTTTACATCAATTTATGCCTTATATAATGTAATACTCTGGAGCCATTGGCCAAGAACACTGGTAACAAAACATGTTTTAGAAAAGTTATGAATCATGTATTTAGAATTGTGTTATGTAAAATGTTTGAAAATAATATCTATCAATTCCCACACTTATTTGGGAATGTTGCTGTTTTCTCAGGTTGGGTAATACTGTTTTCAGCATGACAAGAGGTTTATAAGATGCTGTTAACAGATGGTTATGCCAGAATTTCTGTGCTCCGATAGATAGTTTGGATCTTCCAAAATAACAATAACCAAAGTGTGATCTGCATGTCATTTCATAGGTCACTTTTAAAATTCCCCTTTCTGTCAAATGTAGGTTTCTCTTGAGTTAATAGAAGTAATTTTCACATCTGTTATTGAACCACCACCACCCATCACCTCCACACAAATCTCCAAACCAACGAAAGGGGATGAAAACAATTGAACTGAGTGCTAGAATTTATTCCATATTCTAATGAATATGCTTGAACTTGGAGAGACTAGCCTTGATATTAAGTGTATTACTTCATTTCATGTGTACCTTTTAGAACTGAATACGTATTCTGGTGTAATGTGATGGTAGATGCATGACTGGGACCAATTAGCCAAAGAAGTGGAAGTTTAAGCTACATACCCAGCCATGATTAGAAGATCTCTCTGAGGTTGGAATATTCTCATTAGCATCAATAACAATTTTCTTACGAACAAATAGCTATGTCAGTGACAGGGTTTCATTCTGTGAGACCATAATGTAAGAGTTGAATTCGCTCTCCAACACACATGACCATTCTGATCCTCTGCCACATCCTACCTTTACTCCCCATGAAATCTACTGTCGTATTTAAAGCCATGCATATTAAAGGCAGTAACAATAGCACTCATGTAGTTTAACTCAGTGCAGTCTTTTGCCATATAAGTATACACAGTATTGTGACTTAAGCCACATTTCAATGAGCACAAAGTTTCACTATATTTTAGCTGTAAAATCAGTTATTCCCTCTGTGACGCTTAATGTTCTAAGGAATATCTGTCATGGCTTTAGTTTACACACTGTGAGGCTATTAGCTTGACATTTGCATTGGAATAGTCATCATCACATTGATCTGTGTGTGCCAAACAATTCACCATGGTTGAAAAATCACTTCCCAGGAGCCAGGTGCTGAATTCTTCTATTTTATACAAATATTAACATCATTACAGTTCAACAGTACTCACAAAAAGGGAAGCCTGGTTCTTTACATGGTTAACGTATTGTGCATAGTATATTTTTCACAGAATATTTGTAGACGACTTGTTAGTTAGTAGCACCTTTTACATACAAACATCATCCTATAGACATATTTATCTAAATCAATAAGAAAACCTCAGTTCTAAGAAATACCCCTGCAAGCATACAGTACTGGTTGTTCTTGGTTTTGTAAAGTTTCAATTTACATAGTGACCCAGGATTTTAATCCAGCAACACACAGAAGTGTTGAATAACAGTGACAGGTTTTCATGGGCATGTCATTGACACAACATGAGTGCATAGCAGTATCCTGGAGCAGAAGGCATTTGAAGGCAACACAAAAATTCTATTAATAGCAGTGGAAAGTGGTTAGCATTCCGTAATGCAAGCAAAGCATGCTTAAGTCGTTCTTTGCTAAATATATCCCCACCCCCACCCCATTTTTTTGTGGCTAGCCAAATATGTTAGGTTTCACTGAGCACATATTGTGATTGCACCCCCATGCCTTTTAAAGGCAAGGGAAAGCAGACAGCACACCCAGACTTAATCCTGTATGCGCTTTGCATCAAGAGGAACCAAAGAGCACCATAGACTTAGGTTGACGAAAACCTACACAGTATTGAATTTCATCAATGTCTATTGAGTCTTTACTGGTTTCTTCTTTTTTCATGCTGCTGTTTTCTTTTGCTCTTTTGTACCAGCTGCCCAGCGTCCTCCAGCAATAGCCATTCAAAAGGCACTGTTGGGTGCACTGTGCTTAGAACTGCAGAAAGTCTGCAACTCCGTTACCATTTTCCTGGAATGGGTACACCACACTCATACCAGCCCACATAGTAATAAGGTGTCATGTATCCAATGCGTCCAAATGATACAGGCTCTTGTCGATACTGACGATAATAACCTGTATGAGTTAAAAATACCAAAATTAGTTACTCAGAGGCAGCAAAGGAATATTTCTTTTGTCATAGAAGAAACAGAGTTATACATAATGGAGTGATTTTTTAAAAATAATACTGTACAGGTAATGCATTGTCCTGATGCTCTGGCAGATGACATTCCTGCTCGGGACTTGGAAAAAGTTCATGAAACTGAACTGTCCACCATTCTCTTTCCACTTTGCCACTGCGGAGAAGGAAGGTGGAGAAGGAGGCAACAGCAAAAGGAAGGCCAAAGTATCACCATTCATAGTTAAACAAAAGTAAAAGTGAGGATCAGAAAGAAACAACTACAGTGAAAAATTAATTTGATAGAGAGAAAGCTGACTCTGTGTAGAAAAAGTCAGAATGCTTAAAACATTAGCAGAATCCCAGCACTCTTTTCCACATGTGTGGTGTACTATCTGAACTGCTGGTCGCTGTGCCAATTCCACAGTTTCCTTGTGTTTCATATTTCAGGTCCTTGGAGTGAGCCACTGCATCTGGATTGACTGTCCTCTGATTAGATGGCAAAGCACAGAGTGATCCCATGACTTTAGTGGCTGAATATTTCATTTTCAATGCTAAAAATCCAAAGCTTACAAAAACACTGCCACTCACTGTCTAATTTTTTTAAAAATAAAAGAGTCAAGAATGAATTGCATGGAACTATTCTGGGAGCCAGGACATAAGATGTCTACAGTCTGATCCATAATTGGTATGAACATAAGGATGAAATCCTGCTGTGACTTTATACTAGCAAGAATACTAATATGCAAATGGTTATGCCATCTTGGAGCTGGACATGGGCAATATCCTATTCAGAGTCTACAAGCTCTGTAATGTCAGTTCAAATTGTGTGCAAGTAGTTGTACTATCTAAGAAGTTCAACAAGTGTGGACCTTATCTACAAGCAGAGAACTGGATCAACTACTGGGCAATGAGAGAGTGAACGGTCTGTTGAGTGATAATTCTGCAGTGGCTCAGTCTAACAACTTCACTGTAGCTACACTGGTGTAATTTTGCACCATGAAAGCAGAGCTATGCCATGAACAGGATTCTTGGCAAATACCATCCTCATTTTAAATAAGTAATAATGCTTTTCCTTCCTCTTCTTTTTTACCTTGAATAGGAGGCAGGGCTTCCACATATGATTGTGGTCCTGTTCTTCCATCCAGATGCGAATCCACAAACTGACAGTGATCTTCACCTCTTCCCCAGCTATCGCCAATGCTGTAAAATGTATCTGGAGAAATTGTGTTTGTGATTAGAACTGACAATTCTTCCAGTACTGTTCCAGTAGAAAGCACCACTTCATGCAGTACCAAGGTTGTCAGTTTGCACTATTTACTTATTTATCATTTTTTTTTTGTAAATGATAAATTTACTTATTTATCATTCCTTTTTAAAATCCTTTCTCCCAATATAGGGACTCAAAGTGGCTCATAACAAACATAATACAAATTAAAAACAACAATTCATTAAAATATTAATATAAACATTGAAAAAAAATCGATGTTTTGTGCTGCAATTAAAACTACATTCAAAAACTACACAGCCCGCACCCCAATCTCATTCATATCATGCCCTGCATCCTGTCTCTCGTCATTCCTTAAATGCCTGATGGCAAATGTATCCAATAGCATATGGTGTTCCTTGAATGAAAAGGCTTCTGCATCTTGAAGAACTATCAAACTGTGACGCAAGATCTCATGTACATACTCTGCTGAGATCGCAAGAGGCATGAAGTAGGGTAGTAAACTTCCTTGCAAATGTATTTATCCATAAATGCTTACAACCTTCTTATAGCAGCACCAGAGGCACTCCAAGTGGCCAGCTTCTGGTCAAAGGACATTTACTATAATGCCAAGGTTTTTAAACCTTGTTTGTGTTTTTAAATACATTACAACTGTACCCTTGGTTCGCTTCTGACATGCTAAATAAAGTAAGCTTTTGTTTCCAAAATGAAACAATGTAAGAACTTGCTAAAACGGGAGAAATTTCTGCCTACTCCTTTATAGTTCTACTGAATTCTTGTGATAATCTGAAGTGGGTGTTCTGGTGGTGTCACATGCTCCTGAGAACAATAGTTCAGAATGGGGCATTTGAGATTGTGACACTTACTATATGCAATAATTTTCCTTCTAATTCAGCATGCTACAACAATTTCTGCTTTTAAGCATTGTTGAAAACTGTCCTATTTTGCAAGCCTTCCAAGTACAATGCAAACAAGTTTTATAGATAATGTAAGCACCATGTATCATTGTGTATGCCATATGTAATATTGTTTGATTTTTTAATTGTTGGATATTGCTGTTTCTCCATTGTGCATGTGGCAGGGCTCTGATTGCATTGTAATAGATGGTTGGTGGTTTGCTCTATTCCACGTTTGCATGTGGTGGATGCCACTTTGTAGCCCCATTTCTTAAGGTTGGCTTTGCATCTCGTAATGTCAAAGCTTACTGATGTGCAGAAAGACCTGGACATTCTCTCTAAGAATCTTTGGGTAATTCAGAACAACTCTATGGTCAACTTTTTGTGGAAGATAACCGCAGAGTCTTTCTGAAGGACCCAGAGATTTCTAGACAGACCATAGAAATCAAATCTACAAATAAACAACAAACCCACTAATATAGAGGGTCAACTGTATAAAAAGTCGTTCAGATAACACTACCATTAGCAAATTCTACTGAGGTTTGCAACAGTAGTCTTTGGAATTGGGGTATCTACATGCTCAGAGATAGAAATGCAAGACACAGTTTATATTTCTGCACAAAAAAGAAAAGTGGGAAGAATTTTCACAAGTCCAATTCAAAAGTCTTTATCTTTGCTTTGGGACAAAAAGGTTTCAGAATATCTGCTGCTTAAATAGTTTGCACTAAGCAACAGACCACAGTGAAGATTCATGTCTGCTGAAAGGGCTAGTAAAGGCTCAGACAGAAGCAATACTAATCTAGAAACGATGGGTGAAGATCTCAAATGTAAGTGTGTTTATTATTTCTATGTATTTCTGAAATAATAGGAGCATTATGGTAAAAGAATCTACTGGCACAGTATGAAAGGAAGCCAGTGGTCCTCGCCAACATTCCTGAACTCAGTTAAACAGATTTGTATGTCTGCTATTGGCTGGGAACCACAGTGAAAGATCTATTTTCTTCTCAACTCTGTACCAGCAGTTGCCCCAAAAGTAACACAGACCTTATGCAAATTCCCATAACAACACCTTTCTATAGACCAAAATTAGGCAACTGTGGTCTTCTAGATGCTCTTAGACTGCACCTTCCAAGATTCTTCACTGTTGATCACACTGCTAAAGCTAACAGGAATTGCAACCCCAATAATATCTGAAGTGGTTTCTATGTTATTGGAGGATGTTGCAGCTACCATAAACACAATATATATATATAAACAAAACAAAAAACAAAACACACACACACACACACACACACACACAAATAAATGAATCCAAGAGCAAATACTGCCTAATTTCTCACTAAAACCCACAAAAGACATATCATGAGATGATATGATTCCTTACGGAAAACAATAATGCCCAACTGCCCCTGGGACAGGTGGAGGTATGTGCTAGTTCTCGCAGCAGCAGGTATGGAGCAACCTGCAGTTGGTACTGGCTGCTGGTAAGTACCTCCACCCTAAAGTATTGAGATTTTTTTTCACGGGCCCTGAAAAATGAATATATTTTATTTGTCCCTCCTCCTTCTCAAGTAATAATTTTCTGTGTCAAAATCACGGCACTGTAAAATGATACCGATACATACCCCTTAGGTCATCACTGAGATAAATCTTGTATCGCAGCGAATTACAAAGAACAACACCAACAAACTTCCTGTACCATGTCCGTTTCACATATTGCTTGCCACTGCATTCAGAGTATGTGGGATCATATTTGAAGGAGAATGGGATCCAAATTGGTTCACCACCTGAAAAACAAAAATTAAAAAATGTACTGATTTATCCAATTAAGTTCCTTTGTTCATGTAAAGCATCTTTATCTTAACTGACATTTATAAAAAATAAACTTACACTTTTCTCAGCCAATACCTGAACCCATTCCTAAATGCATTTTCTTGAAAGTCTATTTCATTTAATAGACCTCACTTCCCACAAAATACTGTAATGCTCAAATCCTAAGCCTGCGGTTCCCAACCTTTGGGGATGTTTTGGGCTTTAGCTTCCAAATTCTCAGTCATTGGTCATACTGACGAAGACTTCTAGGCACCAAACACCAAAATATCTACAGAGCCAGAGCTTGAGAACTGTTAGGTTTCAGTCATAACTTGCTTAAACTAATTTTCTCTACAATTACCAACATCTTGGAACAAAATTAACTCTAAATGATGAATAAATTGAGATACATTTTTTTCAAAGCAGGTGGTAGATAACAGAATGGCATGCTATCACCACTGAAGGCATTTCATGAAATTAATCTCTATTCTCAATGTAAATTGAATCCAGAAGAAGTGTAAAATCAAGGCTGTTAAGACATCTGAAAAACAAAAATTGAAATACACTTCACTATTTCACACTCACACACCTCTCTCAATCCATCCTAAAAAGATTAGAGATTTTAGTGCGAATTACAATATGTTTATGTGCCATTTTAAAATGGTCTAAGAAACAAGATCTTTTAAAAGTTAGGCTCTGAATTGAAATTTAGGTGTTTTTTTCTATTTAAACCGGTGCTCATTATTAAATTAGAAAATGTAATAGTAAAAAGAAAAGAAGAGAAGAAGAATGAATATTTAATTGCATGGGCTACCTTTTAATAATTTAGATCAGAGGCTGTTTCAATTAAAAGCCACAAACCAGTGTTTCTCAACCTTCCTAATGCCACGACCCCTTAATACAGTTCCTCATGTTGTGGTCACTCCCAACCATAACATTATTTTCATTGCTACTTCATAACTATATTTTTGCTACTGTTATGAATTGTAATGTAAATATCTGATATGCAGGATGTATTTTCATTCACTGGACCAAATTTGGCACAAATACCCAATACACCCAAATTTGAAGAGTGGTGGGGTTGTGAGGGGATTGATTTTGTCATTTGGAAGTTGCAGTTTCTGGGATTTATAGTTAACCTACAATCAAAGAGCATTCTTAACTCCACCAATGATGGAATTGAACCAAACATGGTACGTACAACTCCCATGACCAACAGAAAATACTGGAACGGTTTGGTGGGCATTGACCTTGAGTTTTGGAGTTGTAGTTCACCTACATCCAGAGAGCACTGTGGACTCAAACAATGATAGATCTGGACCAAACTTGGCACAAATACTCAATATGCCCAAATGTGAACACTGGTGGAGTTTGGGGAGTTATTTGGGAGTTATAGTTGCTGGGATTTATAGTTCACCTACAATCAAAGAGCATTCTGAACCCCACCTACGAAAGAATTGGGCCAATCTTCTCTACACAGAACCCCCATGACTAACAGAAAATACTGTGTTTTCTGATGGTCGTTGGTGACCCCGCTGACATGCCCTCGTGACCCCGCCCAGGAGTCCCGACCCACAGGTTGAGACGCTGCCATAATAATTCTGCCAACAGCTGAATGGAATACCTGGGTTTAAAAAGGGTATCAGGCTAACTCACATGACATTTACATTATTATATATAGTACAGTTCTGAAGTGATCCTGTGTCAACACTCTTAATATTGCTCCAAAACGTCTGAAAGCAACTACAGTCCCAAACCACAATTTGGGTGCCACAGAGCAGAAGTCTTCAGTGTGCATTCAAGTTTTCCTCACAAATCTGGTAATTCAACTCTTGCTCCTCTAGGAGGGTTATGGGAACCAGTTACAGCATTCATTTGAAACTAAATGTATTGATTCCAAATCCTGTGTGGTCTGATGTGTAAGCGTGGTGCCAATGGACTGCCCTGGTCATTTCAATGGAGACAAGAATTTTGCGAACACAAAAAGTGCTCCCATGGATCTGCCTCCTTGACTTAACTGAATGGGGCATCCCTGTGGCTGCACCATGAAAGCAAATCATTTTGGTCAGGCAGTAGGCTCTAAATGTTTTTATCTTTAAGCATTTCAGCTTACAAGGCTTCACACTAGGCCGCTTGAATACACAAACTAGCAGCCTTGTCTGTGAGTTGTTAAACAGATCAAACAGCCACATCTACCTCTCGTCCAAAATAGAATTGTAATTTACCCATACTTAAGATGAAGGATGGTTACACTGTGAAAGTTGTGGTTTTGTTTCTTTCTCAAGACCTCTCCCTGTGTGCTCTGTCCCTTTTATATCACTGGCAACTGTTCCACAGCATGGGAACCACATTTTAAATGGGAGAACAGACAAAGCAACATTTTGTCTTTTCTTTAAAAGACTCTTCTGACCCTGAAAGTGCTAAGCGATAATCCCGTAAACATACATAAATGCATGAACAACACGCAGGAATAACCTCCATTGAGCTTTGCTGAAATGGGTTTCAGAACCTCTGACTTGTGCTTAATGAGGCTTCTTTTGTATGTAACACTTCTCCCATGTACCATTATTTCCAGAATTTTGGCCAGTGGAAATAAAACAATGAAGTGTTCATGGAAAGAAAAGTATTCAGTGGATCTGTATTGAAGCACTCGACATTCCCATGCTATCCATCAGCATGGTGGTTCCCCATGAACAAGTCTCTGTGAAATTGACCGCATTTCAGTGCAATTGCTGCTGTGAAGCACGCCAGATGGGTTTCATTTTACACTCAGGTCTGCATTGAAGAGTCACTTGGCACAGTCAGTGCTTTTAAAATACTAAACATAAAAACTTGGGGTACATTATAAAATAATATGTCTTGTATTATGTCAAAAGATATACTAAGGCCTGGTCTGTACTTCCACATAATGAAGTTTCAACATGCGGTTTGATGGGGCCTAACTGTGTATCAAGCTAACAGGAATTATATGAGGAAAATATAAGAAGTATATTATAGAAGGAAAGAAAAAATAAGGGATAAAAGTTTCACATCAACTATATTAACAAACCCACAAATGCTGACAATATGTTTACCAAAGTGTTTAAAACGGAGAAAACAGGGACAAGAAGCTGCCACCTTCCTCCAGATTTTCTCCAGAAACCATTCTTGGTTTCAGTGCTGGGCATAGAGGAGGAGTAGACCACTTTGTCTCTTATTTATGAGTTTTCTCACCCTCTTTGAATATTAACATTTGAAAAACTCATGGAAAACTGTTAATAGTATCCAGTGTTGCTACATCTGTCCATGCTCTTCAGTTTGTTTGACCAAAGCTCCATATTAAAGATGAAATCTGAGCTTCATACCATAAAGATAGGTGATTCCATGTGCATTGCTACAATGAAACAAAAAGCAACACTTTGGGGAACACTTATCATGAATAATTTGCTACCTGATCATCATTTTTCTGGTGATGAGCTTTTCCATATTTAGCTAGGTGGATCTTCACATACTAAAAGCCTTGCCAACTTGAGGATCCAAAGTCACCTCCATCAAATGAAAAATCATGGAGTGAATATTCATTGGCAGCCACCTCTCCAAAAAAGTCAACATTGACACTGAAATACAACACCGCCTGAGCTCTGTGAGTGCAGCATTTTTCTGCACTCACAGAAAATGAGGACCAGGACATCCGTAGGGATATCAAGGTGCTTGTTTATAAAGCAATTGTCCTCCCAACCCTTCCGTACCCCTGTGAGATATGGACTATCTACAGAGGGCAAATGGAGGGCAAAAGAGAGAAACATGCCAAGAAGAAGGCACCTCAAGCCAACCCCGACTGGGACTGCCTTCCACCTGGAAACCAATGCCCTCACTGCGGGAGAACATGCAGATCAAGAATAAGGCTCCACAGTCACCTACAGACCCACCACCAGTACACTGATCTTTGTAGACAATCCTACTCGGACAACGAGGGATCTCCTGAGTAAGTCTTCAGATGATAGACACACATACTAAAAGCCTTGCCAACTTGAGGATCCAAAGTCACTTTCATCCAATGATAAAACGTGGAGTGAATTTTTATTGGGTTCTTAAAACTATAAAGTCCATAATTTTGAGAATGTCATAAAAACAGTTATACACCAAACTGTCAAACCTAGACAGTGATGGAGAACCTTTAACCTTTTAGATCATTAGGCTTATGGTTCCCATAATCACTCACCATTATTCATGTTGGCTGCTGTTTTTGTGAGCTGAAAACATTTAGCAGCCAAATGTTCCCTATTTCTACAGTTCAGTATCCTATCTCCAGCACTGGAGAGTTTAAGAAGCTATATAGGACACCCTTAACAGTATAAAGCAAAAGAGCAGTTTTTCATATCCTGCTTCCTGTCAGTTGTTTTCAGTTTTTCCATCAATTACATAAGGACTCAACTGTAACCTTTGCAATGTTTGGGACAAAACAATATCCGCAAACAGCAGTGAGACTTACCCGGTGGTCTGACAATAAGTAGAGGATTATCTGTAAGGAAGAAATAAGAAAACACTTGAGTGGTTTATTCTGAAAATGTCTATCCCCTAAAGCCAAAGTGAATTACATTTTATACAGCAAAAAAGGTTGAGAAAGTATGTTCTCATTCGTATCTGTTTTCAAAGTAAAATCTACCAACAGATTCAATTCAAACCAACCCTGTTCTTTTAACTGGGTATACAATGTTCTTTTGGGGGAAAAGTCTTCACAGGTTTTTTTTTTAATATCCAGGAAAGTGAAATTTACATATGTATCTGCCATTGTTATAAATTTGTTCATTAGCGTAATATCCTTTTGGTCAATTATTATAGAATAATTAAAAATGAAAAGAAAAAGAACACAGTGGTGGATTTATCAAAATAATCAAATTGCTTAGTGCTGCATATTACCTTGCATATAAATCAAGATCCAAAATAACAATTCAGAAAATTCTATTCTCATGAATATGATGCATGAACTCAAGTGGTGATGGTATGAGTGGTAAACAAATTATGTTGCTTTTTAACTAGGAAATGACATCCATAGAACTAATTGAGAAGATATTGTCCACATCTACAACATAGTTTAGAGCAAACATATTCATTATTCATTAAAGTCTATATGAGGTTGTCACTCCATTAAAGACATCTCAGCCTATTAGCTGAATAAACACTAGCTCACTAATCAGTTCATTACAATTTACATACTTTTGTAGATTCAAAATAGTTTTCAAGCAAGATTCAACTCTGAATTCTCACTAGAAGCCAAAATGACTAAACTGAGGCTATTGTACTCTGAACTGATCAAAAGACGACACGGTTAACTGAAAAATCAATAATACTCAGTAAGGAGGACATTAGAAAAAGAGAAAGACTGCATTATAGATTGGCTTTAAAAAAATTAGACATAGATTTCTAATGTTGAAAACCTGCCTTGTAGTTTCAAGCTAAGTTTGGATAACAGATCTAAACAATAGTAGAAAAACTACCAAAATTGCTAAGTTATTCTCCAGTGAAATATAGATAAGCTCTGGTATGGGCTACACTAATATAGATTGAAATTATTTGAAGTTGGAAAGGACACTTTGGATTTTAATATTGCTAGTTCCAAAGCTTTGGGAAAAGAGGTGATGAAATGGTTTCTGAAACATTTGCAGTGGAAAATTTACTACTACTGTAATTTTATTCCTTTTCAATGAGTCAAACTGAATTCCTATTATTAGAATCTAATTTCAGTTTGTGGTTTTAAGCCATACCTGATTCGGTAACATAGGAAATAGATGAGCTTATAGGTCCAAAACCAAATGGATTCTTTGCTTGAACTCTGAAGTAATACCTGAAGATGGAGGAGAGGAAGAGGAAGAAAAAAAAAACCCATGAAGGCCATTAAAAAGGAATAAATCTATGCATAATAATGACATTAACAATACAATACAAAACTTTATTACAGTCACTGACCAGCATAATAATGGTGTTAAGAAAATATCAGACAAACATTATGGTTTAAATACGATTTCACATAGCTATCCTACCTTTTCTCGAATGGTCTAAAGGCATCAGACACAGCTCTCCTCACTACTTCAGTCACAACAATTCATGATATAGATAATGCTGAGAATGTGAGGCTAGCCAAAGGCCAACCAATGAGTGTAATGACTCAGTGTAGGCCTGGACCTGAACTATTTTCATCTCTATCAACAACTATTTTGAGTCCAGTAATGCTTGAAATATACCATGAATCAACCCTTCCTGATTTCTTTCACAAGGATTTCAGTTCTGAAGCAATACAGCACAGTTTAGTCAAGTTATCACTCCGTGGCTGCTACATGTTGATGAAGGACTCATCCATTAGCCTTCATTATAAAACACAACACATGAAATGCTTAAGACTAAACAAGAGAGTGCTACAATATATGATTGCTGCAGCAAGACTGTTGGAGGAGAAGAAATAAAAGAACACAGAAACATCATCTCAAGAAGACTGGATCATGGGAATGTTGGAATTGGCTGAAATTGAGAAATTATCTACTTTGATAAGATAAAAACTGTTGAGCATTTTAAAGAAAGATTGGGCTTTTTTCCAGAAAAAAAGAAGCAAGAAGGCACTAATTGTGGGCTCTGAGAATTAACAATTTAGATTAAAGTATTCATTATGGAAATCATTTAATGACCAGAACATCATTAAAGTCCAATTTCATGGGTGCACTACTACGTGCTGGCAAAACAGACCTTTTCCCTCAGGTTTATAAGTGTTCTGTCCCTTTGTGATATAAGTACAGTGGCGTTATAGAGTCTCACACTGGATCTACACTGTCAAAGTTGCAGGTTTATAATGAAATGTATGTCTACATTGAATAAAGCTTTTTTTACACTGATTTATTTAGTAGACTGATACACATCTTCATATTTTAGAAATACCACCTAAATCATAGCACATGGCCTTGGAACTTTCAAAAAAAAGATTAAAGATACAAAGATCTGAATGCATTTCTGTCTGAACCCAAAGCTATGAAAATAAAATAAATTTCCTAGAGTTAAACAGGATTACACTGTGTCTAGGATTTATTGATGAATGCCCATAGACACACTTAAAAGACACTTAGCCAGGTTCATTTTATGCCCTAGTGCAGTCACAGAAATCAGCAAAAAAGGAGATAAATCTATTTATTATTTATTTATTTACAGTTCTTATATTCCGCCCTTCTCACCCCACAGGGGACTCAGGGCAGATTACAGTAAACACATATATGGCAAACATTCAATGCCAGTTTGACAAACAACATTTAACAGACAAATACACCGAGGCTATTTAACTTTTTTCTGGCCGCCAGGGGAGCTGCTGCTTTCCATCGTCCATCAACGACACCGATGAAGTTCTTCCGCATTCCACATTCCCCGGAGTCTTTTTTCTTTATGGCCTCATAAATTAGGTAAATTTAGCCTCCCACACAAGGTGGTACCTTATTTTCCTACTTGACAGATGCAACTGTCTTTCGGGTTGCAAAGGTTGACAACGGGCTACACAATGGCTGGACACCCACTCCAGCCCGGGCTGGCTTTGAACTCATGACCTTTTGGTCAGAGTGATCTTAATGCAGCTGACACTCAGCCAGCTGCGCCACAATCCCGGTGCTGGTCCAATAAGTTAATGTGACCCAAAATTGGTGATCTTTGGTATGGTGCTGATCCACAAAGGATTTTCAGGGGAAAATGCAATTGAAGCAATTGGGAACATATATAGAACTGGCACATTGAGAATGTGGGGTGGGGGGTGGGGGTGGCTAGTCCCCAACATAAACGCTAAGGAGCATTCCTTTAGTGGAAGAGGATTTCAGTAGGCACATTCCTTTGAAGAAATCAAACACATATTTTTCCATGATTTTCCTATGGCACAAAGGATACCACTGGATTGGTTATTAATCTATCACTACAATCTTTATCCATCCAGGAAAACAGGTTTTAAAATAGAATTTTGTACTTAGATAAACTGCCTTTCATACCAAAGTGGTTTTAGGTTTGTTTTTTAACCCATCACACACCATTGGAGAATGATTGGGCAATTTCTCTAATGCTATTTGATGGATCATTCTCCAGTGCTGTTTTCATGAATAATTTCTTTCCTTGGCTTTGGCTCTACTTTATACTACCTATATTAAAACCACATATCAAAATGTGTGAACAAGAGGTAATGTGAAATATACGGTATGGACAGTAATAAAACAATGAATCTATGTGAAAATATGTGTGTATTTTCCTCAAAGATTCCTACATGGCTTGATCAATATGAACCAAGTTTGGTAAACAAGCCCTTCACCATTCAAATTAAAATCCTGGTGGTATTTAAACTAAAACATCCATCCCTTTCAGAACCAGGGTCCCAATTACAAAAATTAGATTAGATGTCTCTCCTGAATTTAAGATAGCATTACCCAGACTTCTTTTCTTTGAACACTACCAGGCTATATTTTTAGGCTCCTTCACACAAGAAATATGAGTTATTGTAATGCAGCTTTTTTGTCTTAACAGGTTATTGTTGCTTCCATGCACATGTATTCCATTTATTTAGTGAGATCGTTGATAAAGATGTCCTTGGATATGCACAAGATGCTCTTCAGAGTTTACCCTCTTTAAACCAGGGATCATGAGTTAGTCCCCATCACTAGCATCAGAAGTCCCCATTTCCTACCAGCTAATGTTGTGTTAAAACAACACAATCCATTACATAAGTAGAAACAGAAGACTCAGCCACCTGGGACTAGTAAACAGAAGATAAAAACAAATGGAATACAGCAACATTTAGAATACAATGCCTCCATGGTCATATAAACAAAAATCATGGTTGTCATTATTTGTAAACTGTTCGTTTTATTATAATAATGACCTCACTAGTTAAAATGCATTTTTTTCCAAAGTGTATTTTCTGAAAGCTATGTTGTAATTCTTGTGTTCACTTAAATTGCCTTTTCTCCTAATAAATGTGTCAATAACCACTACATAGTCTCTTCTCCCCCCCCCCCCAACCTACAGGGGGAGCTTGGATAATACATCCTGCTAATGTTTAGCAAGGATATCCACTTCATAAGTGCATGTCCCTCACAGGGAGGGTGGACAGGGCTCTAGCCTGGAGGCCTGGGATTAGCGGATGCCAGTATGGCAGATCAACCAGCTCATTGGTTCCAGTTCCTCCCCTTCCTTTGGTGGAGCATCCCTGGCCTCACTCCTTTGTGCAGAGACACAAGGCTCCCACTGCCCCCCTCTCACGCATATATGCAGGCACCTGACCTTAGCCATCACTTCCTATCTTTCACTTCTCCTCAAAAGCAGGCATCTCATAGCACTACCTCCCTGAAATAAGGAGAAAATATATCCCCTCTCCCTTTAACAAGATGGTCTCAGGGTTCCTCTCTGGATTCTCATAAATAAATAGGTTAATCTTAGAGTGGCCTCAAGACTCCCCCTTTTTTCATCTTACCTTTTTGATACTGGGAAAGGCTTCTGAATGTAATTTACAACAAAAAAAAAACCCTGCAAGGTATATTTGCCAATATCTGCCTCTCCATTAGACTGTTTTGTACAGAACCAGTTACTGTTTCTTCAGCTGAAAAATCATTCAGCAGACATGGCAAAGCACAACTAGTTAAGAGTGACTTACTCCTCTAGCAATTTTGTGCATCGAAAATGGTTTAGCTAAGGAAGTTGATTTTACTGAAGTTTCTAAAAAAAATTGCATCAACAAAAGCTAAAAATACTTTGAGATAATTTTGATATTACTGTAAGTTGTTATTATGTACATCCATATAGTTTTTAAAATCAGCATAAGTTGTTTAAACTGATTTTCCCCCTAAATCCTATAGAGCATCACACTGCCCTTAACTTTAGTGGTAGATAGAGGAGCCCACCAATGATTCTGACCCACTTCAAGATGTGAGGGCCATGCATAAGTGAGGCAATGGAGGGAGGAGTTGGAGTAGATTGAAGGAAGTGATTTAAGAGAATCATTTCTACCCATAATACAGAAGTTGATTTAAAAATATATTACTATGTGTTCTCAAGCAATTGAACATGTTCAACAGATACCTTGCACATCATTTTGGAGAACTGGGCCATATAAGTTGTGCTAGTTTCTGCACTTGCAAACGTGCACACACTCCCTGCCTCTGGCAAGAAAAATATTGGCATTCTCTAGCTATGACTTGGCTCTTTCTTTTGCTTCTCATCCAAAAGTGAGCCTCGCCAAAAGAACAGCATCCTTTAAAACCACATGACCTTCCTAAGTAACTGGCTCAGTCAGGAAAAATGCCACCAAAACTTGGATTATTGTCCTTGGCAATAATCCATTCAACTTCTAACTAACCTAAATGCTACGTTGCATAGGAAATTCTAAAGTGATTATTGCTCCAAGTACCAGGACTTCAGGCAATAACTAAGACTAGAAACAGACAATTGTTTTTTCGGAATACTGTGTATTCTGAAAATCAAAGTGGTAAAATGAGCAAAAAAGCCTGATTAAAGAAAAAATAGTGGAACAAAAAACATAGGGGGCATTCATGTATGTCAGTGGGTACTGTTGGTTCTATCATGAAACCATCTTTAAGTAACCAAAAAGCGATTGCCTGTCTCCTGCATTATGAACTTCCCCAAAGAAAGGGACTAACCTGGCATAACAAAATATCCCACTGTATTGTTACTATCCCAAGGGGAATATGACACAAAACCCATAGGGATATATTTGAATTAGAAGTGGCTGTTACTGGTTACAAGATAACTTCTTGGAGAACAGCCTTGGTGGCCTCAGATTACTTCTTAAATTAGGTTTGTATCTCAAATTCCTTTATGCTTTTTTCTGTTATGGTATATTTCCTGTTTTCTCCACACTGCCTAAATTCTGCTAGAAACTGTCCATATTTTAAGATCCTTATCAAAAGACACCATCACAGTGCTCACAACTTCAGAGATCAGCAACTAAAAGAACTGTCTATTCACACTTTTGTCACAATTGGCTCTGTATTGTCTCCACAATGGAAGCTATCTAGTGTTTCAGACAGAAGCAACATTATGAACAAACTTTACTTTTACCATGATTCTAGATAAGACTGGATATCTCAATGGTGCAACACAACATCTTCTTAAGAATTCTCTAGATCCCTCCAGAACCTTCAACTAATAAGAAAGAAAGAACTGCTGACAGAGCACTTTCCAGTAGCAACTCCAATAAACCCATTGGGTTGCTTACAACATTCTCAGCTACAATTATTATTATTTGAAACATAACAAGATTAGTACACAGCAAACAAGATCACTATGCTGGCTGTTGTATTATTATTATTATTATTATTATTATTATTATTATTATTAATTATTCCTTACTTTATTTTCCCTAAGTGCACTCAATTTACTTGAATGTAGTGCGCCATCAATTGTAATTTGCATCACAGTTTGGTGGTGCACATTACAAAAAAATGAATTTTCTATCCATTTTGTGCCCATTCCCACCAAGGTGCAAGTGATTCCACTTGCAGTCTCAGGTTGGGTGGGGGGGGGGCATGCTTTTCCTTTGTCTCTCATCTGATGAGAGACAAAAGAGAAGCCAGCTGGGAAGGGGAGAGGGCTTTCTGGCATTTCTCTGGTTGAGAGAAGCACCAGAAACTTAGGGGAAAGTGAGAGGGGCTTTCTGGTGGTTCTCTCAGCTAGGAGAAGAAAGTGAAACCGGCCATGAGGGAAGAAGTGCCACTCCCATGCCGAACCAGGTGAAATCTCACCAGCCTTGGTGCCTGAATGGGGCCAGTTGGGAAGACCCCTTGGGTGTGCGGTTGTAAGGCGCCACTGAATCTTAATGCACACCCCAATTTTTGCAAGGTAATTTAGCAAAAGAAAGGTCCTTATTACATTTGAGTAAATAAAGTAAATCCCTAGACTGAAGTTTTTCTAGCACTATCTGGAGATACAAGGGACTTCCAGCTAGCAAGTGAAAATCAGAGATATCCCCTTTGTGATGTTGGAACCCCAAATGAAACATTTTTCCTCTAGGAGTTCAACTAACCTTACTATTAATTAACTGTAGGTGAATACATATCAGATTTTCTAATGGAATGCAATTGCTGTGGGACTGGAATCCACTTTACAGATTGGTCAAGTCATTGAGAGCAACAGAATGCTTGTTTCTGCTTGTTTAAAGTTTGAGGGTTTTTTTTAAAATGGCTATATAAAATTGATTACACATTAGTGAAACTGCTCACAATAAATCATATTCACTAAATGTTACTAAAAAGATTAAAATTACCAACTGAAATCATAACCAATTGATGTTTTATTTGCACAAAGTGAATGGGCATTATAAAATAATGACAAGTCATCAAGGCGCTCAAATTTTACTGGAGAAATTAACTCCCAATACTACTATATCATGTTGATTAATCCCTTTTAAAGTAGTAGGTTAAAAAGGGGAAGCTCAACCTAATACCAGTTTGATAAAGACAGTCTCAATTAATACCATATTTATTTATTTATTTGCCGTTTTTATATACTGCCTTTCTCAGCTCGAAGGTGACTCAAGTCGGTTTACAGCCGGCAGAATTCGATGCCCCCAACAACATAAAATATAATTTAAAACATTTAACATATAATATAAAACCATATAAAACCAATTAAAAGGTAAGTCCTCAGCGTCTCTTTACTAAAATCATTTTCCAGTCACATCATCCAGTCATTTGCCAGTTACACTGCATTTGCAAATGCTTGCTCAAAAAGCCAGGTTTTAACTTTTTTTCCCCGAAATGTTTTTCAGGTACTTTAAAAATGTCCCAGTTTCTTTCCCCTCCCCTCACTTTCCTTTGATCTCTTTTTAGTTCCATTGCCTCAAACTGAATTCGAGGTGGAAAAGGAGTTTGCATTCAATTCACTCAGTGAGGGAGAGGAGGGGGCAGAATCTTGTCCTTCTCAGCAGGTTCAGACAAAAACAAATTGCTCCCTTTCTAGTTCATCTGTTCCTCCTCATGAATAGGCATGCTGAACTTAATTAATATATTTACTATGATACTGAATTCAAATGAACTAACATGACTATAATCTAGCGCACCGATTTTCATCGTGGAAGAGATGCAGCACTTATTCAAAGTAACATGATTTCTGTTGCCATCAAAGTGGCAATAACTATCAAAATGTTCAAAGCCTTTCAGAATACTTTATTCATTTCCTTATTTAAAATAATCATATGCTACTTCTGACATTTCCCAAGCACTGATTAAACAGTCTCAGGAAAAAAAGTGTTTTGTTTGGGGCTGAAATGAAGTGAGCAACTCTAGGAAGAATGATCTACAGCCAAACTGCCACTGGTAAAAAGGTCCTTACCCAATAAACACAACCAGCCAGTAAATACCAACTGGTGGTGTTTACTGGGCTCAGAATATGATCTTGAGGTCTTGGTATGTTTATGAGGAGACAGGTAATCCTCCAGGTTACCTGGTCCAAGTCATAAAATAGTTTAAAGACCATAACCAGAACCGAACATCTAAAAGTGCGTATTTTTCCTGGAAATATTTCAGAAGTTAATATATTAAATATTGCACTACTTGATATATTAAATATGTCTGTAATTTTAAAGAGAGAGAAAAGGAAGAACAAACGAAACTTTCCCATATTTTACATCCAAACTTCATGAAATTCTGACCTACTTATATTTATATTAGTGAGGAATACTCATGCTTTTTTCAGTCCTGAGATGACCTTTATCATAATCAAATTTTGGGATCCATGGTAGTTCTGATACTGTGAGTCACTATAAGCAAGGCTGTGATCTAACAGTGGATCTCAATCTAAATTAGTTGAAAACTACTGCATTTGTTGATAACTTTGACTTAACAGTACGAGTCAGTGTAGTGATCTCTAAAAACCAGGGTTCGATTCCCTGCTCAGCCCTGGAAACTCACTAAGTGACTTCAGAAACCTCTATGATGCATTTGCCTTCGGGTCACCATAAGCCAGAGACAACACAGCAATTCAGAAGGAGGAGATACATTGCTTCTCCTACATGGAAAATGATTTTTTCCTTGTTATTCTTAATGGATGGTATTATAACATTATATTCTGCACATAATTGAAAAAATAAGTTCAATGTTAGTGTTATTTTGCCTTAATTCTTTACTTGTTCCTCAGATTTAATAACTTTTCAGCTTACTATTGTCTGTAAATGGGTCCAAGTGCTACTAAGAGTTGTGTAATATTCATGGTGAGAAAAACAACACCCTCACATAATGTTCCAGTCTAGAATACTGGCTTTGACAGATGAGAACCACATAAAAGCTTGGGATTTAAGAGAGCTATGTTTTCTTTTCCTCCCTTTATTTCCCTCCTACAGTCCTTCCCATTGTGGAAATATTCTTTGGCAGTTTAAAAATAGACCCTCATTCTCCTAGGCAGCTGAAGAGGCTTTCCACAGCTCAAGGAGCACATGCTAAGATTCAAAACTGCCAGCTCTATTCGCTTGAACATTAGGATGAGAGCCAACAGACTTGATTTATCTTTCAGACACATTTCTAGATTGCCTTGCTTCCAAGAAACTCAGAATACGATACACATCATTATCTCCTGCTACCTCCATTACAGAGTTTGGAAAACTTGACATTTTGGACTACTAGTCTCCAAAAGTACCTTTTCCAAAATATAAATTTATGAAGTGGCTTAAGCCAAGAGAGGAAGACTTGTCCAACACTTCTAAGCACTGCCTTCTGTGACTTCATAGCTATGTTTCAGCAACGAAGAGAACTTCAGTTCACAGCATTGCTCACATTTGGCTCTGTTGGTTGCTGGGAATCGTACATGGAGATATCTTTGATTCCTGTCTGACTCTCAGAAAGGCAAACTAGCACGAGGCCTGACTTAAGAGTTGGCAGTAAGGGGGCAGTGATGGGTTTGGTGAAGGGGAGAATTGTGTTATAGTTCTTTACCTCTAATCTCTGATAGTAAGACTTGTAAGGAGCTGGATATCCCTATGAAAGAACCATTTTCAGAAGCTGCTGAGGGATGAAAATTGGCTCATTTGATCTAGCCAATACTAAACCATCATTCATTGTGGTGAATTTTAACCTCTGTCACAGTAATTCAGACTCTGGTAGAAAAGAGTGGAAGTCTTTGACTTTGATGTGAAGAATATGCCAATTTCTAGAGACAAAAATATACCCACATAATTCATTTTTAATCAGGTTGAGTGGCTTATCTGTAAGAGCAACGTGAGTCACTATAAGTCACCAATGTTTCTTCCAATATTTTAAATGGATTTGAAGATGAGTTAAAGATTTGACAAGCCAAATGGAAAACCTGTAAGAAAACTGTTTGACAGCTATTCCAGCTGCTTGATTTCCATGCAAGAGGACACAAAATAAAGTGGTCGATTATACAAACACTTGGGTTTGCTTACCACTAAGAAAGTGCTCCAAGTGACTTAGACACTAGAAGTCTTCAAGGCTGCCAAGATGCAACCCAGAGCTCTTGATGTCCAAGACCTACAATTTTCCTAAAAGTCTACACTTCAAAACATGAGTCTCGACTGTCAACAGAAATGGCAAACAATAGCAATTCCATGCAGTTTTCTAGGCAACCATCCAGACACTTGGTTGTATCACTGCTGTTGATTTAACTGAGGAACTAGATGCTACAAGAGACACAGAACTGCCTACCACTGCTATCCTTTCCTCCCTTTCTTTCTCACAACTTCTGTAACACATGTGACATGGCAACATACCATGGTATGCTGATCTGCTCTGTCTCGTGCCACCGGTAGTCATGTGAGGAAAAACCAGAGCTTGTGCATAGTGATTGGGAGGTTTTGGTAGTCCATAAAGCTCAGGGACAAAGAATGCACAACTCATCAGTCATTCTATTTCACTCAATGTATGAAATGAGCAGGGTAGAGGGAGGAAATACTATACTAATCTTCTAGTGCAGGCATTAACTGCACAGTCATAAAGTAAAAGTGGACATGGGGATGTCGGTGAGCATGTAAGTCCTATCCTGAATGTTGCCATACCATTGGGCCCACACATTGTGACCTGCAGAAGTCTCTGTAACCATGCTTAGTTAGATGTGATTACAAAGCTTCTATGGCTGGAGATCCATGCTTTTCAGGGTTTCCACTACAATAATCCTTTAACTGCATCCAGATCTTTGACCCAAACTTTGACCCAAAAATCATGAGTGGCAGCAGTGGCTAAGAAAGCGGGGGGGGGGGGGGCAGCAGGAAACAAGCATGGAGCCATCAAGCTGCTTTATCTCCTTCCTTTGCTGCCTTATTTCCAATCTCTAAGCTGCCTCCCTTCCACTGTCCTTCAGCTGCCTTGCTCCCAATCTCTAAGGAGTCTATGATTTCTAAGGACCCCCCCCCCCCTCCCAAATTGACATT
This sequence comes from Anolis sagrei, assembly GCF_037176765.1. Taxonomy (NCBI): domain Eukaryota; kingdom Metazoa; phylum Chordata; class Lepidosauria; order Squamata; family Anolidae; genus Anolis; species Anolis sagrei. The sequence goes on from NC_090021.1 coordinate 68,516,297, forward strand.
CAAAAAGTGGGGGTATCTTGGAATTGATGGCATCCTAGATTCGGTGAAATAATGTACATACACAGTCATTCTTATCAAGTACAAAACAGGGATGTGGTATGGAAAGTTGAAGAGGATGTATGGCTCTCCAAAACTCACACACTGACAACTTCTATGAGCAGAAACTCTGGCCCCATGGATACTATGGTTCCTAGAGTTGGTTTCAAATTCTATGAAGCTGTGTTACTTTATAATTCTAGCATCTATTGACAGGTTGTTTTCTGGGACAGTCAGAGAAAACATCTTAAATTTATGCTCCCATCTAGGCTTTCTGCCTTAGACCAAAAAGTTGGAGAGGAAAAGCAATTCTGTGTTTTAGTGTCAATGTACAAGTGGTACAATTAATTTCTTTATGAAAATACATCACCACACAGTAATGTTAAACAAATTCTGGATTTAACTGCAATGGCTTGATGTTATTCCAAGCAGCAATGTTCTATCATGGCTCCCTTTAGAGTCAAGATGTTAAAAATTTCACAGCTTTTAATTTAATTACTATTTGAAGTGGTGGGGGCAGAGAGTGATTTCTTAGTAGCAGGGAGAATATTTGAGACTAAGGACATTACCACACAGTTGCCACGATCCCATATCATTTCCATGACATGGGATAATGGGAGGCCGCTGGCAAGCGTGCACTTCTGGGTGGATGGTGTAAATCTGCTATGCTGCTTCCCCTCCTTTATTTGTTTGGTTTTCAAAGTTTTTTATCAGCACTTCTCATTTATCTCTGGATATTTTTTTTAAAGTACAATGAGGGAAGAATGGAAAATGCCACCAAAGAAGCACCTGGACTCCGCACACAAGATATATCCTGGGACTGTGAAACTGTCAGGGACTATTTATGGGTTTTCTGGGGGGGGGGGGGGGGGTGGACCGGCAATGGAGATTGCCCAACATCATTCTGCTACTGTCCTGGTTTGCTACCTCCATGCACCAAAGTCTTAAAAGATTTTTTAGATTTTTTAAAAAGAATATTCATCTGACATGCCTCCTGTCCTTGTCTGTTTCTTGTGATTTTTGGAGACTTCCTATGATTTTTTTTAAACTGGGGGCAGGAAGGGTGCCTTTCCCCCCCTATCCCAGGAGTTTCTAATACAGGTGTATTAGAAACTTACCATATCTGCATCCATTGTGTTGGTTTCTTGAGCACTTCCAGGCTGCCCACTGATGACATTACAAATAGGGGTATGAGCTTTGGCACAAAACCTTTCTTCTGCCTTTCCTTCCCTCATTAGGTTTCTAGTTGTCCTAATGTTTAGGTGGAATCTAAAGATTCCACCTAAACATTAGGAAGAACTCCCTGATGGTAAGAGCTATCCGGCAGTGGAAAATACTGACTCAGAGGCTGATGGGAGTTTCTTTCTCTGGAGGGTTTCAGGTAGAGGCTGGATGGTCAGGGGTGCTGTTTCTGCATGGCAGGAAGTTGGACTGGATGGCCCTTGTGGTCTCTTCAAACTCTGATTCTATGATTTTAACTATTCGGTCAAATATTTCCTTTGCAATGCACTTTATTCAAGGAATAATATATTTTGTCCTTATACAAATATAGTGCTGAAATTGTATAGTGCTTTATACCAATGCATTTTAACTAACATTATTTCCAAAAGCAAACAAACAAACAAAAAACTGGGAATGGATGTGCTGGTGCAGGAGCATCGAAGGAAGGTGTTTTGATCATGGAAGGTATGATTGTGGAATCCCTCAAACATCACAGATCCCTCCTACACTGCCATATAATCTAGTATCTGATCCCAGATTATCTGCTTTAAATTGGATTATATGAGTCTGCACTGCCAGATAATCTGGGATAAGCAGATAATATGGGATCAGATCCAGGGATGTAGGGCAGTGTGGTAGCAGAAAGTATGAGAAGCCCCAGATATATTTAGATCAGGATTGAATGCATGAGTGGATACAACCATTACAAGGTTTTACAAGTCTTGTGATATCTAGAAACAGAAAGGAAACATTTGCCAGAGCTACCGGCCCATCTGGATTTAACTTGTTCAGGTCTATAAAAAACAACTTGATTCTTGAAGCATAGTCTGGCCTCATATCCATGATTCATTTATCCACAGCCCACAAAAAGTCCTTTCTAGGCATGTTCGAGATTCTCTAGTGTGATTTTATGGTATTCTTGACCCAGACTTCAATACTTCAATATGATTGGCTATTATTACTGATTTTCACATATCCACATTACATCCAGGAGCACATCCCCTATGGATATGAGCATCATACTGAAAGAAAAATATAAAGCCCTAAAAAATACTTTTATTTCACCTTGCTAGCAAATGATGTTCAAAGGTAGCCATGTCAAGGTTAAAGAGTCAGTTCTGACCTAACATTCCTAATCCCCCAATATGACTGCAAAGATTAGCATACAATTCAGAAACTACCTCAGACAGAAGACAGAAGAATAAGAAACAAATTGAAAACAATCCAAGATTAAATCCCACAAAAAACAGCTGGTCCTTAAAAACAGGAAGATATTTTGGAGGGGAGTCTATTAATCTGGACACTACAACGGAAATGGCTCTGTACCAAACAGCCACAGTAGTAATTTCAAAATAATGGTTTACACAAGCAACCTATTATGTAAATGATGTAACTTTAAAATAAACTCTGGTGGTTGAGTAGGAAAAAAAATCCTCCCAAGCAAATGGTGATGGTTCTGTTTTCAAGGGATGAGTTCATCTTTGTTTTACAAGCTGAATTTGTTTCAAATAAATAAATAACATTCCTAGTTTAAAAGTTGTCAAGGAGACAAACGTGTTAGTTTAAGCCTGTACAACATAGTTCATTGATCATTCCAAATTAATAATCCATATCATGATCCATATTTCAAACCCATCACCATGTTTATGATTTATCCCCATAACCTTATTATATATGAGTTAAATTTACATGTTATTAAATTTAAAAATGCTAAATAGTTCAGACTTGAGATATTCAAAAACTCAAGGAAGTAGATTTTCGATATAGTTAAGAATATTAAAAAGCAGGACCATTATAAAATTTCAACTTTCATGTAAAACCAATGGAGTGTAAGGGAACTCTGCGCTTTCCTTTCCAGCACATTTCACAGTCCCACCAGGATCTGAATTAATGCCTTTAGTGAAATAAGCAGCTTGTGGTTTTTTGTTTTACTTTAACTCAAGCAACAACATAAGAACCTGCATTTGAATGTGTATGGAAATACAGAGTCACATCTAGCCCCAGGAAAAAGAAATCAGGGCTCAACTTAGTTCTATAATACATACATAGTGTGTATGTATTTTTTTCTTTTTACTTGAAAATATTGTCCTCATTTGAACTGGAACTAGATGGACAGGAGAGGGATGTTTAAACGTCCATTCCCAATTTATATAACCACGCCACACAGAGGGGAGGGGAAGGGGGAAATGACTCAGTTGATGCCATTTCCCCCCTCTTTTAGCCTTTGCTCATTAAACATCCTCCACGTATGTAAAGCAGACATGATCCAGATGGGGATCACATGTGCCTACTTATAAGTAAGAGAGAAACTGATCTGAATTCTGTAGAACATATATTTACTGTAGAGTTTAGTTTAGCCTGAGTCAGAGTTTCCTCAAAATCTGCACATAATCATGAACACATGGTTTTAGTCCTTCTTAATCTTTCAGTTCATGTTTGCCCAATTACAGAAATGTTGCTAGTGGTTGAAAAACTATTTATGTCAAATGATCTGGGGTTGTTTCAGCCCATGAGTTCACAGAGAATACAAATAATAATGGCTGACAATGTACACTGCGTTTTGATGCCAGAGAAAAAGAATAATCCCCAGCCTCACCCCATGTAGCTTAGATCCTTAGTTCCCTTTTTCTTTCTTTCAAAAGTGCATAATGGAAACCATTTGGTTTTCAAGAAACAGCCCGACAGCAATGATCTCTGGCTGAACTGAAGTGGAAAACAGCTGCAGAATCACAATACAGTATTCAGTAAGCCCCACCTAAGTGAATGGAGGGCAGCATCTCACCAAAATATATGTTACCTTCATGACACACATTTCTGAGCACCTGAAGCAATGATGAATTGCTCTGCTAGATCTGACTCTTTGTGTAGATATGTGTCTGCCTATAAATATGGCTAAAATATATTTGTAGGGTGCGTAATTCCAAACTCCACTTGCTCTCACTCCTCCCCTCAACCCTCTTTGTCTCGCTGCACTGAACTGAGCTTGGAACCGTCACCGCAACTCCCATTTTTTGCAGAGTTGTAATCTCCCCAAAATCACTTTTTCAGGCTCCGCTGGCTTTTGTGTCCATGCTTTACAGCCTTTTGCACTGACTTCATGCACAAATCAAAATGCAACTAGCACAAAAGGTGTGAGTGGATTTTACATCTGTACTGCTATCCACTGCACAGTTCGGCCCTAGATGAGCACAAGCTAATGTCTGCAACTGGTGTTTGTAGCTAAATACATATATTCCTTTATCAGGCATGTTCTGAAGCATTCCACTGTATTGCGTTTGCTCACAGGATACCCTTGGAGTCTCAGAAAGGCAATATCTATGGACCCAGGTCCATAGATTTATGGACCCAGAATCCCAACTTTGTAAGCTGCTAAAGCAATCCTGCTTCTAAGGTTAAGAAAACAATTTCACTTACTGCTGTAGTGAACCAAGTAGTAACACACTACCAACTGAGGAACTGCCCTGAACTGATGGGTTGTTTTTTTGTTTTAATAACCTATACTGTGCCTCATATGTAGGCTCTCTTCAAAGCAAACTATATAGCACAATACTAGATAGGAATGGAAAGGATGTTCAAAAAATTGCAATTTTTTTGTCCAGGTCAAGGAACCCTGATCAGTAAAGTCCTTATACTGAAACAAGTGGGATAAAATACAGCAAATAAATAAATAGGAACATAATTTTCACAGTTCAGGACTTGCTCTAAGGAAAACTTGAACATGGTGCAGAAAATGCCATTCACAGTACAAAAAACAGTGTGACTTTTCTGCAGAGTAAGTCCCCAACTGAAATTTTATGGCAACACAGAAACATTTTCTGTGCAGAAAAAAACCTGTTTCATCTATTTTTAATGAGTTTTCAGTGCAAAACAGGCAGATTTTTCACAGAGCAAGTCCTGAAATGTGAAGAGGTTTCTGAAACTGAATGGAAGACTTTATCACATTGAGAAGAAAACTGCTATAAATAATTGTTGCATCCTTTGAGGAGGAAATTAGTGTAGAATTACACTATAATGCATTAACAAGCAACATTAAGGGATTCATCAGTTGTGGAAATTGGAACACGAAGCTCCTCACATATGAACACACTAGAGCTCCTTATACTTCCCTATTTATACTGATAGGAATATTATCTGACAGACCATGCATCCCACACCTCAATCTAGGTCTCAGTTATTTTCTGCAAATGCATTCCCATGTAAGTTATGATTTTGAAACTTTTTTCATACTAAACATTTGCTACTTCTACTAGAAATAAGGTGGCTATGTCCCACTGTACAGAGTACAAACTTCTATTTAGTTGTTCATCCCAAGTTTGGTTCAAAGTTCAAAAATGGACAGCAGTGACTCTGCAGCTGTTCATTAGCATCTATTACTTCGGCAGCAAACTGAGCGTAAGCAAAGAGGTCATTTGGTCACAGTCTTCTCCACAATGGTGAGCTGTTCTGGTTAAATTATGAATTTTGTTTTCTAAGTCTGTATTTAAATATGGATGGTATAATATCCATATTTCATACAGAACTATCCTCTTTTTTATTATGCATTTCCTCTTTGTGGGAATGACCACTCTAAGAAGATAGGTAACAAATAAAGAATTGAGAAAACTGGACACACACAGCAGCCTTTGAAATTACGATCACGGTGATATGCTCTGATTAATGAAAGGTTAAATCCATCCAAATTGATTCAGAATCAAACTCATTTAGAGCTTTTTGGGACAACAGCCCTCACATTTGCAAATTAACTCCCTTTCCTAAGCTGAAATTGGACTGCTCAAAAATGAGAAAAGTACAAAGAAGAATGGGGTCTCTATTGGTTTTCAGAACTCAACAATGAACGTTTCTAAATATGCTTGAACTCTCCATTATTAGTACATAATTTTAGCAGTTTTATCCTTTTGGGTAAATAAGTTAGAGGATTAAAAATAGCCTTCTGGAGCTCTTGCTGGAGGAAAGAACTATTTAGAGGTCTGGGCCAACACAGAAGCAGCCTTTTAGTTAAGCATCAGCAGTTATTTTCTTCCACTCACAATTTGGTATGTTAGGAAAGTCAAGGGACAGAAAATTGTCAAGTTGAGATTGATACTACCAAGACTCCATAAACCTAGGTGGAATTTGGAAGCTATTCTTACAATACAACTTTCTGAAACACCGCCCATTTCTGAAATTCTTCTTCATCCTAAGCTTTATACCTGATTTATCTTTAGTTCACTTTCAATATGTTTTTAAAGTAATAGCTGTATTACTCAAACAGAAGAGTACCTTGTATTTGGCTTCAGGTTCTCAATGGGTAAATTTGTGTTTCCTGAAGACTTGGTTGACCATTTGTTTCTGATGAAGTCATCATATGATGCACTGTAAACCAAATATCCTGTGAAGAAAAGAAGATGATATATTAAGCTGGGAGATAGAAAGGAAGCCTTACAGTCCAATACACCACCTGAATTACTATCAGGTCAATATGCAGTAACCATTGGTCGTATTCCTTTGAAGACTTTTGAGAGGTCCTTCCACTTAGACTGATTACCTCTTTGTTGTTCTTCCAGTGGCAGAAAAAGAAAGAATTTACTCAAGCAAGTCTTAAGCATGTAAGTTGGTCTGTTGCTATAGTGATTTTTAATTTGTCAAGCAGTATGACTTTTATGGTTGTAATCGTGCTTTGTTTATTCATTATCAAGATACCTTTAACAAAGATTTTGTTTTTAAAGTGCATTTTACTATCATTCAAGAGAGGAGGTCCAATTCCCATCTCCACCAGCAATGCATAGCAGTTGACAAAGGTAACTCTAGAGCAGGTGGTTCTCAACCTGTAGGTCCCCAGATATATTGCCCTACCACTCCCAGAAATCCCAGCCAGTTTACCAGCTGTTAGGATTTCTGGGAGTTGAAGACCAAAACATCTGGGGACCCTCAGGTTGAGAACCACTGCTCTAGAGGGTACAGGTTGAAAAAGGCTGCTATATATCATTGGATAAGATTTGGTTTGAAGAAAGTGTGTCCTGAAATTTCCCTGGATTTGTGGTCACAACCCCTCTATTGACTTCAAAGAACAAAGTCCCCATTATAACCCCTCTAAATGTGAATACATTCCTCATGTAGAAGAGATGTAGACTTGTTCTACCGTTCATACTCATAAAATGGCATCTCATATTGATCCTATTCTGTTTCTCTTTTTAATGCTAGAAAAGACTAATATTGCTACTGTAATAATAAAATGACAATGGCAATGATGACAATCATGATGATACTGGCCACAGTAGTATATCAAAGTTTATTCTAGGGACTAAGAATGAAATTTCATTTATTTTTTCCTTGACATATACCAATCGAGTAGCAACTATGTGTGTGTGCATGTGTGTGTGTGTGTGGGGGGGGGGGGTAGGTGGGGAGTTACTTAGTACCACAAATATGCATTTGTTGTGTATATCCAAGCCAAATGTCTGTCAATATTGCTGATATGGAGAATTTCTGATTGTATTAGATACTTGAGTTTTGGAGAGAGAAGTAATGTTGCCACATCCAAATGCATGGCCTGTTCTCATAGAACTATTCTTCAAATTTCTTATTCTGCCTTAAAGCACAGAACTAACCACAACGGAAAGACCCAGATAAATACACTCTATCAACACATTAAAGAAAAATCCGATATGTTGACATTCCACTTAATCATGTCTAACAGACATTCACATCTTACAATAGACTTTTCATTCAATAAATCTAGATTAATATGTTTTAATGCTATTTACATTCGGAAGTGTGTCTGCATTGTATTATTCTCTTCTTGTCTGGCTCTGAGCCAATGCACCTGGTGGGTTTCCTTGAGATTTTGAAGATGGTGGGTATTATCAGCCACATAATCCAATTTTAAATTTGTGGTTACCATTGTCATGTGCCTTCAAGTCTACTCCAACTCAAGGCAAACCTATAAACATGTTTTATTGGCAGGATTTATTCAGAGGAGATGTGTTATTGCCTTTCTATAAAGCTAAGAGTGCCATTGCCAGGCCACCTAGTGGGTTTCCATGGCTGAGTAGAAATCTGAATCCTGGTCTCCCATAGGTCTAGTTCAACACTTAAAACTTCAACTGACTCTTAATGTTAGATTAGACAAATCCATTTCATTTTTAAAGCCCAAGTAATATCTTTGGTGTTATTCATGGTTTAGCCTTTAGCATTTGAAATGTTTTTTCCTCTATCTCTAAACTGCCTTTGTCAAAAATCTAAGAGAACAACTGATTTCAGATAAGTCTTTTGAATATCTGAGGGCTGAAATGGTGCACTGCTTGTTGCTGCATGGAGCTATACTGGAATATGTATGAATTATGTTAATTTCAAATACTTCTTCAAGATGAATAATAATAAAGTTTACCCTTAAAACTAGTAATTTATTCTAATTTTGCTTATCAGTTTGCAATTTCTGAGCCATTAGTCCTGTGGTACAGTACTACAGAACCAAGAGATTGTCACTATGACTTAGCCATCTTCAAGCAGGAGCCACATGTTTGTGTTGGACTTAGAGCTTGGAAGACTTTTTTTGCCTCCAACTCTCAAAATTATGAACTAAGTGTAGTCCAAAAAAAACTTTTCCAAGGTCTGACTGGTACTACAACTGAAGATGGCAAGTGATTGAGGAAAGCTGCGGTTAGTGAAATAACATGTCATTGTTTCAATGCAATGACCCTTGAGTGTGAACAAGGTGAAAGCTCTCTGTTTGATTCCAAGACCTTATCCCACTACCTTTCACAAAACCCTAAGTGGGAAGAGGCTCCATCAATCAGACTACTGTCCCTTGCCACAGAATCCATTTGAAATTATTATTATTATTATTATTATTATTATTATTATTTTATTATTATTTATACCTCACTTTTTCTCTCTACAAGGAAACTCAAAGCAGTGTTCTCCATCATGTTAGAAAAAAAATGCATCCAAATATAGGCAAAGCAGGGTATGTACCCTCAAGTCACTAGATCCTATCTGCTTGCAAGCTCAGAAAGGTCAGACCACATTAGCAGTTGGAAAGGGGACGATTAAGGAATACTAGATGCTGCAAACTATATTTCAGAGGAAATCAATAGCAAACCACTTTTGAGTATTCCTTGCCCAGGAAAATCCTGTGAAATTCATGGGATCATCATACATCAACAGGTGCCTTGAAGCACATACAGAGGCAACATGATATGTATTTTATTACGTTCCAAAAATAAGATGGTGATTAATTCATGTGTTCAGTTTTTAAAGCTTTATATAAAAACCCATTCCATATGGACAGGATTCTATGGTGTCAAAGGAATGGAGCATACACAGAGATATCCACCAGCAGCTCACCGCACAAGCAGAATTCACACTTCAGGGTTGGCCAATAGTGCTTGCCCAACAGCCCAAATTTCCCAAAATCTGAAACTGTTCACAAGGTTGGTTGAGATAGTGACACTTTTGATTTCTAATAGCTGAATGTACACAAATTTTGTTTCATGCACAAAAACTGTTAGAAGTATTATACATAAAAATACCTTCATGCAATGTGTATAATAAAATTAACTGAATGCTGCATCTAGGATCACATATTCAAGATGTTTCATCATGTAGCACATGCAAATATAGGTATTCAAAAATTAAAAAGTATAAATCCAAAACACTTCTGGTTCCAAGCATTTTGGATAAGAGAAACTCTATGTATATAATCCTTTTAACCTTGATATGTGAATCAATAGGACATAAGGTGATTCATTAACACATTAAAATATGTAATAAAACGTTAAAAGAATAATATACTTTGGTTAAAACAAATTGTGACATCACATTGAAAAATCACTTCCATAAATTCATTAATACTTCATTGGTCATGTCCATTTGAGCTTGGTTAATTAATAAAAACATGCCTATATTAAAAAAATGGCAGCAAAATGAAAGTTTGCTCAGTGCAGATATCATCAGTAATGAAAACCAACTGATTGGCAAACCATCACAAGATCATTCATCACAAGTAGATGGTATTACTGTACCTGTGACCATGTCTCCATGCATAGGTTTAGCCCAGTCAAGAATCACAAAGGAATGACAGCCTTCAACAGCTACTACGGTAATATTGTGAGGGGCCTTCTGAGGACGCATCTCTGTGTTTTTTAGGTCATTGGGTATGATTTCATCCAGGCTCTCTACTTGGAAATGATCCAGTGCCTCTGTCAATGAGCAAGGAGCTCCCGGGTCTTTGTTTAGATAAGTCACATAAGGAGCTGGAACAAAATAGAAAGTGGAATTATTTATTCCAAAAGTCTCCCAAAACGGATTGATTATTTTTTTTAAAAGAAAACAAAATCCCATAATTAAAAATAATTTCAACAGTGAGTTGAAATTGCAAACCAGATAAAGTATGCATTTAAAGTACACCAGTAAATTAGACATTCATTTCCTGAACTAATAACAAGTACATTTTTTCTGCTATTTTTTTAAAAATCAAGTCTGTAAACTGATGCCACCTGGAGACCTCCTAGAACAGTAAAGAATTCACATAAATCCACTGGGGTGGAAACCACCAGCACAACAAAAATTCACTGTGTTCAGGACGGAAGTCTGAGGAAAGGAATGATCTGAGAACAACAAGTTGCATTCATATACATGAATACTCATGGAACACACCCATGTTTGTTTATAAGGTTCAGAAAGTATATTAAGGATCAGCAAGTGATAGCCCTTGGGCTAAATCCAATCTACTTAGCATCTCCATCACCCTAAAAGCTTTAATGAGTGCGTCCTTCTGCCTTAGGCAGCAAAGTATGTTAGGCAACCTGACTTTCCCCCACTACCATTCCACAAAATACCTATGGCATGAAAAAAAAACCCCAACATCCAAGAGAAAGAATTGCTAGAAAAAAAACTATCTGTGGTACTGAAGAAGGCCATGAAAAATAACTGGATAAGAAGTGACTTAGAGGGCAAAATTGGGCACCACTCTTGGAAATATATTTCTGCATTACAGAAACAAAAATGTTCACTTAAACATAGCTTATGCATTAATGAACAAATGTTTATTCAGTTACGGTTTACAGATTTTATTAAAAGTGCGCCCTTTGCCCCACTCCCTTTGAATGACATGAGGTATTCATAAGGACTTTTAAAAATTTATCTTGTTAAGACTTCATTCCTTCAGGGAGTAATATTCCAACACCTGCTTATTTTCAGACACTCTCAATTCTTTCTAATTCAAATAACTGAGAAACGCTTTCTGGAAGAGGAAAGGCATGCCATTCAACCACTTGACAGAAATCAGCTCAACATCCCTTTAAAGCCTTGATTATCAGATATACAGGTTACTAGTTGTTGTTTAAAGAATTAATTAAATGGTCAACTCTGACAAGTGACATCTAAGGGCTAAGATGGCGCTGGGCATGACTTCACAAACTAACACACATGCACACTCCATTCCCACAGAGCTGCCATCAATCACTGGAAAAAAATTGGCAAGTGCGGAATGTCTGTCATCAGTTGGATTTGGCTCCATAGTGCTACTGTAATAAATAGATCTAAGGCAAAATTTGTTGCTGCTTAATTCATTTTCAAATTACCACAATGCAGATTTTCAGCAGGTTGGCATGGCCAAATTACAAACACAGACATTTTTAGCATGCAGAGGCCATCTGCGAGTGTTTTCCAAGGGGGGTGAGAAGGAAATAACAAACTCCAGGCAAGTCCAACTCTTTCAGTAAGAGGAAAGCAATGGCAAACTGCCCCTGTATACATCTTGCCAAGAAAAGATTGCCGTAAGTCAGAGTTGACCGAAAAACACACTGCAACAATAATGGGAGACACTTCCTGTTAAATCAGCATTCACTCTGCACTTAGCATCATGTGTAGCTATACCATTAAATCACTGAAATTGAAGAAAAGAGAGCTTCAGACATACCAGTAAATCGTTTCTTTCCAGCAGCATCATATTCTGAGAGAGGATCTGTGCCTGTGACACTGAACTCTGGGAAGATGGTTTCAGGCAGGGCTTCTGTTGTGGTGGTTGCAATGGTGGTGGTAGAGGGAGGCAACGTGGTTTCAAAAAACTCATAGTCTAAGTAAAAAAAGGAAGATCAGAAACATTAGGCCTATTAATGCATGTCACACATCATAGATCCAGTGTACAGTGCCAGTGAATGTGCTCTAGATTCTGTCATATGAGGCAGCCAAATTGCAATCATAGCAGTAGAATAGGATCTTTGGTTGGGATTTATCATAGGCTTTGAGGCTATATTTAAGAGGAAGGAACTGATAAAACCACTTCTTAGGTATACCTTGCCTTTAAAAGCCCTACAAAAGTAATAAGTCGACAGAATTAAGGTCTCAAACAAATCAAATATTTCAGCAGCACCCACTACTACTACCCCTGGCACTGGCAACAAAAGGAGCTATGGATACTCTAGGTGCTCCTTACTCACCGACATCCTACTGGTTCCTACTCACAATGCATGCACATCAGGGCTAGTGGTATTAATGTTTGATTCCATTGTACACAAAGACATTTGAAATATAATACCTGCAAACATGACATGAAATGGTTAGTGATCAGAGATTAATAGGATCTGTGTATGGATCTCGCCCAGTAAACTTTATTTTGATCCTTGGAACACCGAGAACAATTCTAAAATAACTACATTTTTTCAGCTGCACAGAAGTGTGTGTTGAGTCTAGACTATTAGTACACATCTGAGATGTATTTCTGGAGAACAGCAAGAAAGGACAGTAGCCCAATACTGCAAAAGAAAGATGTTTTACTATCCACCAATACCTTCATCATATATCACGTAAGATTCTGTTGTCCCAGTTACATCAGCATCAAGCCCTGAGAATGTATCTATAGAAGAAAGAAGACATTTAAACAGTTTTAAAAGTCTCTTTTTTATCTGAAATCTTGCTGTAAAACAAGTTTTAAGCAAAGCAGGGGTAAACAACTGTGTGAAGGCCAGGGGCCAATTTTCCTCACCACATCACTCCCCATCATGAGCTACATTCTCCACAGCAAGCCCCAATACTTCCATTTTCTATGTAATCTACCTCAAAATGATAACAGGAAGTGATAATGCAATATTTCTCATTTGCTATTTTGAGAGGAACATAAGAAAATGTATTAGGGTGTTGTGGGGTCCTTGCATGGGTGGTGCCTTGCATTTTTTCCATGTATTTGGAGGGGTCTTTCTGCAACATTATCTAAAATGACACTTTTAAAAATTAAAAGGTATTTAAGGCACCCACAAGGAAATGCTAGAAAAATACCGGCAATTTGATCAAGGAGGAACTTTACAAACAAAGCTCTTTGGCAGGGAAGATGGAGCGACAGCACCCCCCCCCCCCGGTGGCCGAACCAAGCACAAGCCTCCAAGATGCTGAAGATGGGAACGCCTATATATACCTCTATCTATGCACAGTTGTCTATCCTGTCAGTGTATAACAGAATTGAATGTTTGTCGGATATGTGTTCTGTTATCTGCCCTTCAGAGTGAGAAGGGCGGAATACAAATACTGTAAACAAACAAACAAACAATCCATAGACCACATCATGGACAGCTCTAGTTGAAAGCCTATCACTTATATGTTAAAGAACCAAATATCAGGTCAACCCAACAGTTGAAATGGTAGATTAAAACGCATGAACATAAGAACCACCATTAATGTGCCCTTTGAGCCAACTTCTACAATGCAAATTTTCTTCTTTGCTGTGCTTTCTCCTGTCTCAAGCAGGTTAGCCATCCCTCCCACACCTCTGCAATGCTGAAAGGATCCATAGTCTCCTGTCAAATGTTTAAAAACATGCTCATCTATATTAATGGTGATGCAGCAGTACAGGGCCCAAACCAAAGAGCAGTACTTTCTTCCACAAGAGACATTCATTTGACCTGCCGTCAACTATGAAAAATGATGATTGATACATCCATTGTAACACAAGAGAGTTCATACGAAATGAATGCAAATTACTGGGGGTTTAAATTAAGAACTGGAGGTTTAAATTAAGAATTTAATGTTTTTGTTGAGGTTCACTATCTGAAAAGTTTCTATCACACAACTGAGTTTATCTTAAAAGTTTTTCAGCCTCTTGTTTGTTTGTAATCCAAATGTATTTTATACCATATTGTTACCCTGGAGCAGAAAAAAGGAGAAATAACAGGTTTCCCCCCCCCCTTAAAATGCATTTCATTTATCAACTAAACACAGACTTCCCATTCTAATTAATCTGGCAGAATAACATAGAGGTCTCCAATAATTTTCCACGTTATCTCTTTTTTCCCCATATGGAAAATTAATTTTTTTCAAGCCAACTTTAGAAAATGATTAAACTAATTGGAAAATATGAATTGGGTATACTTTTTTTTACTTGCCAAGGATGCACAAAAAGTCATTTGTTATAAACATGAGGCTATATTTCATGTCTGTATTTACTCAGGTGCACTGGGAATTTAAAAGGACAGAACAAACAATGGAAGCTGAAACTACAAGTTCTGCAAAAGAAGCAGAACTTGACATCAAATATCAAAAGCAATGGAAAGGCAGATGAGATCTGCCAACAAGATAACAGAATGTGGAAACCTTGTATTTAGGATGAAATCTGGGTGGAAAGAATTGTGAAAGTTTTCTTGGTTAAGGGGACAAGTTGAATGCTAGTAAAAAGGGGATGAAACTATTAGGAAAAACTATAAAATAAAACTACAAAACAATTAAACTTAGCAAGAAAATCAAACAAACTGCCAAGATCCCAGCAGATTTGCCACCTCCACCACCATCTTGAATTAAATCAAGATGAATATGGAAAACCATTTGTTCCTTTAGAACAGTGGTTCTCAACCTGTAGGTCTCCAGATGTTTTGGCCTTCAACTCCCAGAAATCCTATCAGCTGGTAAACTGGCTGGGGTTTTTGGGAATTGTGGGCCAAAACACCTGGGGGCCCACAGGTTGAGAACCACCAATATTTTCATCATTTCAGCTTAAAACCTATTAACCACTTCTGTTTCATTTGATACAGATCCACTGGCAGTGTTTCCACCCACCTAACAAGCATACAGAAGGCAGATCCACAAAATCATGGATACATATGAACACAACTAGTTAAAAAAGAAGAGCAGCTTTACTAAGATCAGGAAATTATGAAGCTAAGATAACACAGAAAATCTGGATGGCTTCACCCATAATACTTCCAAAGCTTATTGCTGTCTCTCAGATTTACAGATCTATATTTTCCAGTAATGTGATAGCTGCAGTTATAAAAGTGACTTTAAAGGCTTTGTTGACTACAGTTTTTTCAAAGAAGTTGAGTCTGTCTGGAGTTTCATTGCCACATAAACTTGGGCTCCTCATGTATTTTCTGACTGCAAAGCAGAACTGTAGCTGGTAAAGTCATCTTTATAAATATTAAGGAGGAAATTGGACCACAGGGTTATGAGAAGAACCCACAGCAGAGTTTTTTCACACCACATTTTTATGCCCATTTGGAATGGTTTTATAAGATTCCTGAGAAATGGCGAAAGATTTATATGATCTGAAGAGAAATCAGAGAAATAACAGTATATTCTGCAGAAGTTGCTGTCGTTTTTCTTCACTGTGGGAGAACATTCTGTAATATCCTTTGCAGGCATACATTTACTGCATTTGATAGCAGTAGCATATGTAAAGGCAAGTTGTTATCTGACTTGGACATCACATAGGGACCAGTGAGTAGTCTTGCAGTGCTTTCCCCTTTCCATCAGCTGTTTTGCTACCCTTGCCAGCCAGCCAAACTGCTGAGTTCAAAAGATCTTGTATATTTATCCATTATAGCATATAGTCTCTAACAGGATTACAATAGCTCTGGTATTTTAGAAAGTGCAAACATAATTCAAGCAGCATCCTGTCTTTCCATATTTCCATCTGTATCACTGGCAGAGGAGTTGATGAAAAATCTTGAATTTTTGAACAGGGCAGCTGTTTTTATGCCGTGAATCAAATCCTCTATAGATTTGCTTTTCTCCGTCAATGATATTGTGTGAAGAGAAACACTGGGGCCAGACCAGCTGGAGAAGTGGTAGCTGGAAAAGAGAAAGAGAGAGAAAAGAAAGGTCAGGTTTCAAAATATTACTTAGGCAGATATTCTTAGCACATCCATATCCTAAGCCAGAATGCTTTGCACACACGTTCGTTTCTAGTTCAGGGATCGTTCCACTCACACGTGTTTGGTCTTTCTTTTATGTATTTTATCCACTTCTGCCATTTTTCACAGAAGTATAAACATTTCAAAATTTCTGCCCTGGTAGGCAAGGTTATATTTGTACATTTGCATTATTAATTTTTTTGTGTGCAAAAATCTCTTTTTATGCAAAATAATTTTCTCAAAATGATCATACAAGTCTCTTTATGGTCATTCTTCTTTGGGTTAGACACCCCGCAGCCAAAAGTGTTCAACTGCCACACAAATATAGCGCTGCTACATTGCTACTGATAATAATGCCTGTGTTCCTGTGAGTTGTTGAGCTGTATGGCCATGTTCCAGAAGCATTCTCTCTTGACTTTTCACCCACATCTATGGCAGGCATTTTCGGAAGTTTTGTGAGATCTGTTGGAAACTAGGCAAGTAAGGTTTATATATCTGTGGAATGTCCAGGGTGGGAGAAAGAACTCTTGTCTGCTTGTGACAAGTCTGAATGTTGCTATTGGCCAACTTGATTAGCACTGAATGGCCCTTTAGCTTCAAAGCCTGGCTGGTTGCTGCCTGGGGGAATCCTTTGTTGGGAGGTGTTAGCGGGCCCTTATTGATTCTTGTCTGAAATTCCTCTCTTTTTAGTGTTGCTCTTTATTTACAGTCCTGATTTTAGAGGTTTTTTTAAAATATTGGTAGCCAGATTTTGTTCATTTTCATGTTTTCCTCCTTTTTGTTGAAATTATCTGCATGCTTATGGATTTAAATGAGAACACAGAAATGCTAGACCACTCTAACAACTACCGTGTCAGAATACATAAAGAAGCCATTGTGTAACATGTCAGACTACACAGAGAACCCACCCTAGACATTCCACAGATAAATTAACCACATTTGCCTAGTTTCCAACAGACATCGCAACCTCTGAGGATGTCTGCCATAGATGTGGGCA
Source organism: Anolis sagrei (assembly GCF_037176765.1). NCBI lineage: Eukaryota > Metazoa > Chordata > Lepidosauria > Squamata > Anolidae > Anolis > Anolis sagrei. The sequence continues at coordinate 68,533,649 of NC_090021.1, forward strand.
AAACATCAGAAGAGAATGCTTCTGGAAAATGGCCATGCAGCCCAGAAAACTCACAGCAACCCAGTGATTCTGGCCATGAAAGCCTTCGACAATACAATAATATTTGTAATCCAGAGAAATACATGGACAGATAACTCCCTGGAAAAGGCTAGTTCCCCATTTGTTGTTGTTCATTCATTCAGTCGTCTCCGACTCTTCATGACCTCATGGACCAGCCCACGCCAGAGCTCCCTGTCGGCCGTCACCACCCCCAGCTCCTTCAAGGTCAGTCCAGTCACTTCAAGGATGCCATCCATCCATCTTGCCCTTGGTCAGCCCCTCTTCCTAATTCCCCATATCTGCAAATTATTTTAGGAGGGATAATCCTGATTAATTTTCTGCTATACCACTTTTACAGTGGCTTTGAAAATGTCCCATTTTCTCTCTCCCCCTCTTCCCCCCTTTATCCTTAGCTTACTTGCACTGGTGCTGATTTCAAACTGACTTCAATTAACCCAATAAAAGAGAGGAGATATGAGAATTGAGTCTTCCCTTCCCAGTTGACTTCAGCCAAAAAAACCCTGCTGCAATCCGCCCTAACTTGTGTGTGCTTCCTCATTAACAACTTTTCCCATTTTGAAAATGGTCTGTAGTTGTTTGGCCACATGAGTCCCAGATATCACCTGTTAAATGTTGCATGGTATAGTTTTTCTTGCTGCTCTCTAGGAAAGTCCTACAGTGCCACATTACATAGAGATTTGCATGTTTTAAAAGCAAAAGAAATCACTGTCTTCACAGTTAATAGCATTAGTAAACAATAGTAGTTCCACTCAGAATTTACAGGTAAAAATTAAACACAGACTACTCACCTAGTACAGTTTTGTAAGCAGGAAACTCCTGGCTCTAATTTTCCTCGCTGAAATTCGACTTCTTTCGAATTCATTTTCCGCTGCCAAATCCTTTTTATTCAAGGCTCTTAAATAGGTTATTTAAGGCTCTTCAAGGTGCCTTAAATAACTAATTCCATTCTTGTCACTCAATGGAAGATTTAGTAGTCATTTTTGTAAATAAAGCTGGAAAGTATTTTATCCCATTGCTAAATACAGGTAGCAATTTCATGTTGTGATATTCCATGGTGAAGGTGTTAAAATTAGACAAGTTAGAATGATAGAAGTGGTGAACAGATTATGTGCATTCCATGCCATGACAGCCTATACAAGATTGTTTTAAGCATTGGCCAGCACAAAAGGTAACAATGGAACACTTTGTGAGGACATAAAAGCAACCCCTCCCCCCCACACAGGAAACTATGTGGGATTAATCTGGGTGTTACTCATGAGAAGCACTCAGACTGCTTTTGGAGGAGGGCTTAGGCTTCATTTGATGGTCTCTGCACTGGTGGTGGATGGAAAACCAAATAAGGGAGCTCTCGGTATCAATGTATACAGAGTTCAGGAGTGACTTAGAAGAGAGAAAACTTTGCTCCTTCTGTCTTCCTCTCAAGAAGGAAGTTCTTTCTGCCCCAAAAACATAGGGTAGGGGGGGTCGGCGCAACACACAAGTAACAAAAAGGAAAGGGGGCAGATGGGAGAACGAGATGTATATCGGACTTGGGAGCAAACTACCCAGGAATCTGTCTCTTCTGTTAGTGGCAAAAGGTGATATGTTATTGGCATATTTTTGAGCCATAATTATAGATTTTGATATGACTCATGGAAAAATAGAGAACTTAAAGGAAGCAGTGACCCTGCTCTGCTTTCTCCACTGCATCTGAGAATCACCACCTTTTCCCTGACAAGGCATTCCAGAAAACCAGAAGCAGCACAACATTAGAGGGGAAAAGGGGGTTGGTGCTTCCTATAGGTTCTTGATTTATCAATGGATCACATCAAAATCTATAGTTTTGGCCCCCAATGTACTCTCAATTGATATTTGAGGTCAACGTATACATGAATCTATACAGTATTGTTCCTTAAATTGTTAAATCTGTTCTTGGTGTGTCCTCCAGCTTTGCTAGTTCAAACAGTCCAACAATTCGCCACAACAGAATCCAAATACAGCTGTGTGAAAGAACATGGGTATGACTCTATTTGTTGTTTACATCATGGTCAGAGCAAATTAGAGACATCTGTTTTCTGATTCTTATCTTCGTTGTTACTAACTGAAACATTGAAAAAAATATAAATGCCTTTTCCTCACAATATAACATTTCTGATAAACAAATAGAAAGCAGTGACTGTTTAACTAGTTTAAATATGGTACCTTCAGTATTGCATTGAGGAAGATCATTATGGCCTAATACAAGATCCCCCACGTCATTATACTCTGGATAGGTTCCTGGGGGACAGGTAGGCAATGGTTTCTCTGTTGGTGGCTCAGTAGTTGTTGGTTCAGGAGTGGTAGTAGTAGGGACAGTAGTAGTGGTAGTTGTAGTAGTCGTTATTGGTGGAGTTGTTGTTCTCTTCACCATTTCAAGGCCTATCAATGGCTTCCCACCAAGACTTATGATTGGTTTGTCTTGTGCATTGGCTACAGGCTTGCTAAATCTCCCATGTCCAAACAAAGGCAAACCTTCAGGACTTACTATTGGAGCTCCTTTAGAATCTGAAACAAAGCAGAAAAAGGAGGAATCTTACTACAAGTATGATACAACTAGGTTCTTGTGGGTTTTTTTGGGCTATAGAGCCATGTTCTAGAGGCATTTCTCCTGACGTTTTGCCTGCATCTATGGCAAGCATCCTCAGAGGTAGTGAGGCCTGTTGGAATTAGGACAATGGGTTTATATATCTGTGGAATGGCTGGGGTGGGGCAAGGAGCTCTTCCCTGCTGCAGTTAGGTGTGAATGTTTCAGCTGATCACCTTCATTAGCATTTGAAGGCCTGCCTGAGCCTGGGAAAATCTCTTGCTGGGAGGTGTTAATCTGTGCCTGGTTGTTTCCTCTCTGTTGTTTTGCTGTTGTAATTTTAGAGTTTTTTAATACTGGTAGCCAGATTTTGTTCATTTTCATGGTCTCTTCCTTTCTGTTGAAATTGTCCACATGCTTGTGGATTTCAATGGCTTCTCTGTGTAGTCTGACATGGTGGTTGTTGGTGTGGTCCAGAATTTCTGTGTTCTCAAATAATATGCTGTGTCCAGGCTGGTTCATCAGGTGCTCTGCTATGGCTGACTTCTCTGGTTGAAGTAGTCTGCAGTGCCTTTCATGTTCCTTGATGCGTGTCTGGGCACTGCGTTTGGTGGTCCCTATGTAGACTTGTCCACAGCTGCATGGTATACGGTAGACTCCTGCAGAGGTGAGAGGATCCCTCTTGTCCTTTGCTGAACATAGCATTTGTTGGATTTTCTTGGTGGATTTGTAGATTGTATGTTGTGTTTCCTCATCAGCTTCCCTATGTGGTCAGTGGTTCCCTTGATGTATGGCAGGAACACTTTTCTACCATATACCATGCAGCTGTGGACAAGTCTACATAGGGACCACCAAACGCAGCGCCCAGACACGCATCAAGGAACATGAAAGGCACTGCAGACTACTTCAACCAGAGAAGTCAGCCATAGCAGAAAAATGAGCCTTCTTTTTTTTTACATTCCCAACATGTCGTGCTTGTATTGTTATATATTTTCTACATGTTTTTCTGTAGACCGTTAGCTATTCTGACCACTTATGAGGAAAGGCAAAGTATAATAAATAATTACATATATTTCATTTGGGATTTTAAAAACTGACCCAATGGGTCATGGTAGTTAAAATTAGAGATGGCTGACAATTTTGTTCAATTTGTTTTGTTGTTGTTTTTGATAATAATTTCCCAAATTGACATTTTTTTCAAATATGGAATGGAAAAAAACTTGACATTTAAAAAAAATCCTGAAAGGAAGATAAAACTGAATGGACAGATTCATCCATCCAGGCATAACATTTTATGTTCTTAGTTCTTAATTATCTTGATTTGAATCCTTGTGTAATTAAATTTGGCTGTGATGCAAAATGAGGTCTGACACTTCCTAAGACGCTCCTCATCTTTAATATCTATGTGACAGGCAAGCACAAATTCATCCACCTTAATGTTATTGAATTTTTCTGATGGAAGAGGTTAAGAATTTCATCTGATATGTACCTGTCAACAACAAACAATCATATTCCTCTTTCCCTGAAGAACCTTCAGCTCATGCTTTTCTATAAACATACTTAGTCATTATTCATTAACATTATACATTATTGATTTACAACATCTTTATACAGTCTCTGAAATGAGGAATCCTTAGATTGATATACCCAACAATACAAAAAAGAAACATAAACATACCAACAATAGTACGGCCATCTCCTCCTAATTTTACTCTGAGAGGCTTTCCTTGTGAATCTTGGAGGTACCTTCCTTCTATATTCAACACCAGTCCTCGATCAAGATCTACGACCTAAAAGCAACGTGTAGATTGAGAGGCTCTCCAACATGAAATAATATGAAATGAAATATTACAAGTATTTTAATTTTAAAATAAGGTCACCCTACCCACTTTATTCCTTGTGGACCATTTATTATCTTCTGTCCATTTCGCTTTCCATTATTACCAGGAGTTATCTTATTATTTAGATCTTGCTTTGTTGTTAGATTCGGCCGGCCACCATTGCCTGCAATACACAATACAAAACAAGTGCCATTCATCATCCATTCAATGAAATTACAGTTCAGATTTTTAAAAATCCAAATTCTTTTCAACATGATACAGTTGAAGTTAATCTCACAAAAAGAATTTTGACTACAATTAGCTAAATTAAATTATACTATATAGTTTGTGGAAATTACATTCACAAAGAAAATGCTTAATTATTCACTGTCCCAGGACCTTTATATTATTGCTACTACTTTGGTATATACTTCTTTTACATCTTCCATTCATGCATAGTTAATTTCACTGCTGGGGTGTGTGTGTATGCACTCAGCTTTTCATGTATTTATTTAAATTGTATAATAAGCTTTTTTAAGAATAATGCATAAACATTATTCTTAACATTTAAAACTATTTTAAACTGTGTTATATTCTATGATATCCTAAAATCTTTAGAGATGGACAAGATGTAATTTTTAAATAATAATCATGGCTACATAGTATTAGGTTCAGTAAAACAATCTTCCACAGTGATTCGTATAAGAAATATTAAAAATTAATTGGGTATTTTTTATTCCAAAAGTGTGAGTCAAGCACTGAAAGAGTTAGTAGGCCGAAGCCTGTTAAGAGTCAGTGGGCCAAAGCTAGCGTTGTCCTGAAGAGAATGAGTAGGCTGAAGCCTGTGAGAGTCAGTGGGCCAAAGCTAGTGTCGTCCTGAAGAGAGTGAGTAGGACAAAGCCTGTTAGAGTCAGTGGACCAAAGCTAGTGTCGTCTTGAAGAGAGTGAGTAGGTTGAAGCCTGTTAAGAGTCAGTGGGCCAAAGCTAGTGCCATCCTGAAGAGAGTGTGTAGGCTGAAGCCTGTTAGAACTAGTGTCATCCTGAGAAGAGTGAAAATTCCTTAGTGTGAGGGTAGCCTCAAGTGAGAAAGGTCCAATGTGAAGGCTGCTGTATGTAAAGCTACTGAGTATCTGTTTATTATGGGAAGCTTGTTGTTGGAAATAGTGCAACCATATTATTTTACTATAAAAAAAGCCTCCTATGGAAGAGATAACATTGGTCTGTGCATTTTTGTTCTTTTTATCAGTTTGGGCTACAGGTGCTGGGTCGCGCTGCTGCTAATAAATTACTTCCCTGTACATTTATGAGGAGGGTCTTTTGTTAATAAGCCCACTCGCCCAACAATTCATACATACTAAATTAACACACTGGAGTAGTGCTTCTGAACTGGGGAGATCTCTAGATGTTGTTGGATTTCAACTCCCACAATATCTAACAAACATAGCCAGTTTTTAGGGATTCTGGAAGATGATGTTTAATAATATCTGCATCTTCCCTGGATGGTTACCAGATTTTTGAAATGGCAGTAAAAGACAGCAGAAATTCACAACACATGAAGTTGAAAATCATGATGTGGCTATTAAGAAGACGGTAGCCTACCCAAATACCAAAAAAAGTATTTTTAATCAAGCTATGCATTCCTTGGTAAAATGAACACATTGTTTATAACACAAGCTACATTGTAAGCTTACTACACAACATAAAGAAGTTATGAATATTTGAAATTGGTTCTTTTTAAGCATGCATCAACAACCCTGAACTCATTTGAATGACATCAAACATGCTTGAGAACTATGATTAAAATTTAAAATAAATGGAATCATCTAATCAATTCCCCACTCGAAAACAGGGGATTTCTGGGGACTATTCAATCCATGTAAGGATAAGCTTTTAGACCTTCACATCAGAGAGATCATCTTTAAAATGAGAGGCACTTGGCTAACATATTCCTGGGTGTAAGCCATTGGATTAAAGAAATTCTGAGGTAAAAGACAGTCTGTTCCTGTTAGGCTGATTCCACACAGGGCAAAAGTCCGGTCTGACCCGGGTTTTAAAAACTCGGGTCAGGTTGGACTTCTGTCCCCACACTAACAGAAAACACTGCACTTTCGGGGGGGGGGGGGTGTCTGGAAGAACCGGCAGGGCACCAGGACAGCAACACCCCCTCCCCCACCCAGAAAAGCCTTAAAAACTAAAAATTACTTACCTGGCCACCATTACCCTGAGGCCAGTCCTCTCCTGGTGCATAGAAATGATATGTCAGGAGAAGAGAAGGAAGAAAACCGCTCCTGCTCCCCACTTCTCCTGGTATGCCATTTCTACGCACCAGGAAAAGGCTGGTATCAGGTTAATGGCGGCCAGGTAAGTAATGTTTAGTTTTTAAGGCTTTTCTGGGGGGTTTGAGGAAGGGTGTTATAGCCCTCTGGGTTTTCCGGGCTCATGGAGCCCAGAAAACACAAGAGGGCTGTACAGACAGATCCTTCGGAAGTCCCAGGACAGCAGCATTACTGGATTAGACCCGGGTCTTTCAGGAAGACCCGGGTCTAATCCACTACCTAATTAATTCAGCACAAATCAGAAATCCTGCTTTATTCTGAATTAATACATTTTTTACCTGAGGCATAAATTGGATGCCCGGGTGGATGCACTGTGTGGATGCACCCTTTGATCCAGAGAGGAAATGACCCAAGAAATTAAAGGGGAATCTGAGTCTTCAGGAACATCTACATTAGCTAAATACCTTGGGGTGAATGAAAATTGGCCCTATGCAACTCAAAGAGAAGAAGGGGAAAAGGAGAGGGATCAGACCCCTCTTTTTCCCCTCCCTTCTCAGAATAATGTGGTACTATCGGCAAAGGCAACAAGGGATAGCTAGGAGCTTTCTGCTGCTCCATGGCCACCAATATAGCAATGAATGGCCACCAAGGTAATGTGGACTGTCCAACAAGGTCAAGCTAGGTTTGGCCCAAATGGACAGTGCAGACTCTGCTCCCACCATTCCTGCAATTAAGGAACAGGGCTGTGTAAACATCCTGGTAGGATATGGAGCTGGTCTGAATTGGAATACTTTAAACCAGACTGAGGTTTCCTGCCTGTGTCTATGCACCCTTAGTGAAATCATAGTCATATGTTTCTGAAACAAAAATATTTCTCTATTGGTGATCTAGCAGAATATTTGGGAATGTCTTGTAACAAAATATTATTTTTGCAAATCAGTCAGGATGGGATGCAACATACAGATAACAACTTTAATTGGGTTTTAAAATATCTATCTATATAAACGGCTCATTACCTTGTCTGTGAGGAAATCTAAGTTGCTGTCGTTGAGAAGGGTTAGATAATCTTGAGTTCTGTATTGGTTGATTGGAGGATGCTGAGGGGGAAGCTGAAGAATGTGTTGGAGAAGCAGAATGACTGGGATGAGTATGAGAAAATACAGAAGTAGATCTGGAGGAGTGTGGCAAAGCATGTGTTTTTTTGGAAGCCTGAGAAGCCCTGGAAGTTAAGAAAGGAGTTCTACCCAAAGGTGCCACATTCGATGTTTTGGAAATAGGATTTTCCTCATCCTCTTTTACTTCCTCTTCCCCATATTCCTCCTTATTAGTAATTTTTGCTTTGTGAGTTGAAACAGGACTTGGTGATTTACTTTTACCACTGGCAAAATTGTTCAAGTTTTTACTGCCTCTTGAAACTGAGGAAGATCCCCACCTTGTTGCTGAAGATGATGATGTGGGGTTTTCCTCTATTTCCAACTGATCAGAGTCATCTTCATTATTGTTACTTGAAAATGACTGTTGTGTTTTAGAGGAAGATGTTTCTGGAGAAAGTTCAACTTTTGTAGAGGTTGGCTCAATGAGTCCATATTTTTTGTCTGTCTGGGATTCTGTCCTAGTAGAGACTTTAGACCTGGATGGATAATTGGGCATGGAAGGATGGATTTCTTTTCGAGAAGCTGAGGAGACTTTTGATAAGGAGGATCTTTCTCTGTTGTATGTATGGTCCCTGATTGTGTCTTTTGAGGAGGAAGGTGAAGGCTGTATATATTTTGACTGATGGGAAGATGTGTGCAATTTATATACATCAGATATGTCTTCACTAGAAGAAATAATCTTTGACCCAGAAGGTTTTCCAGGGGACAAGCTTAACCTTTTGGAGGAAGGTGAAGACTCACGCTGAGATGAGGACCTTTCACCAGATTTACTCATGTGAGAATCAGAATGCTTTGAAAGAGCACTGGTACTTCCCTGAGACAAAATTGTAGATGTTCGCCTAGATGGAAAAACTTCTTTGGCAGCAGCTGAATGAGGATTTCCCTGTTCCTCCTTATGTATTGTTTCTTTGTAATACTTTTCTTCAGAATTTTCATCATCTTCTATTTTTTCTTGACTTTGGAGAGATGTTAATGTGGGATGGTTTCTGGAATTTAAGGAATATTGAGATTGTGATTGATCAGTTAATGTTTTTGAGGAATGGCTGTTTTCTGGTTGGAGCGTTTTACGGGACAATGCATGAGAACCTCCCGTTAATGTTGCTTTAGATAAAGGTGAGGACAGTTTTGCTTGTGGAGATTTATCTTTGCTCTCTGGGTCATTAGGTTGGTATTTGGAAGCAGGAGTATGAAGTGGGGATGATCTCTCCACAGAGGTCCTCGAAATTGATTCAGTAAATCGGGATGCTCCTCTGGACCTTGAACTCTGACCATTTGTTAACTTGTGAGACACAGTAGAACGATGCTTGCTCAGTGAAGCAGATTGGCTACCTGAGTTTTTATGTGAAGAATCTCTATCTGTGGCTTCCTTTCCTTCACTATAACTTTCTTCCTGTGTAGGTGTAGGACTAGAATTGTCAACATTCACAATCCTGTGATGGTTCCCAGATTCAACCAGAGGAACCCTTTTTCTGGTGTAGTCCACTGAAGGTTTAGAAAATGATGGTGAATGACCATGGGACAAGGTTGATGGAAGAGGTTTTTCATCTTCAGCTTCCAGTTCTTTATCAATATTGGAATTAGCCCTTCCAGATGTTAAATGAGAATTGGACTGAGGGTGAACCTTTGAAGACTGTGTTGTGGAGACATCTTTTGAGGATTGTGTCCTGGTATTACTTGCTTGGTTTGCAAATCGATTCATAGTATGAGCAGATCTATATTTGGACAGATCAAAGCGTTCAGGTACTGCCTGGCTTGAAGAAGTCCTAGAATTGGGTCTAGAAAATGATGAACTTCGATGGTTTTCTTCATCTTCATCTCTTTCACTACTGTCACGACCATTATCATTAGAATCATATCTTCCATTGGGCTTACGTTTAGCAGAAGAGGAACCATATGAATGTGGTAAAGTATGGGTAACGGCAGCAGAAACTGCTGAGGTTGCTATTCTTGGATCTCTCTGACGACTAGAATGGGACAAAGGCTTTGTATTCACAGATGCAGAAGAACCACCCTGAGGAGAAACAGGCCTTGAGCCTGGCTTTTGCTCTCTTTTTTCTGACTCTTTGTTTTTATAAATCTCAAGTGTATCAGTAGTATCAGAGGGAACCAGTTGATAGGAAGGATGCTTGGAATTTGTGGGCCTACTATGAACTACCTTCCGAGATGCAGAAGGCTGCTGATTTGAACGTAAATGACTATTTCCTAGAGTTTTAGGAATCACAACTGCCTTTTCCTCTGCACTGTCAACCTGATCATGACTTTCATTATTAACAGACAGACTATCTAAGGTGGCTTCAGATGAAGAAGGAACATTCGATCTGTCCTCTCTGAGATTCTTTGTTTCATTTTCTGTATATTTAGGAATGGAAGATGATGATGATGATGATGATGATGATGATGATGATGATGATTGAGGGGAGGATGACTTTTGATGATCAATAATTGGCTTCCCTGTCCTTAGTGGTGTACGTGACCTAAGAGGAATTTTCCCTGAGGAACTAATAGCATGTGATGGTTTCAAGGGGGAATGGGATTTAACACCACTCTTCATATCCTGAATTCTTGGATGCACTGTTGATGTTTCTTGGACAGAATCATGGTCAGCAGTGTCTTTTGAGGAGTGTCTCTCGGTGTTCACTGCTGCTCCCTTTCCAGAAGATGGCTGGGATTTTGTAAGAGCTCGATTACCAGCTAGGATTTTGTTTTTTAGATCAGATATGGAACCTTTTGAGTCTCTGCCACCAGGAAAACTGGATGGATGAGCAGAAGTATCCTTAAAGGAAGAGCCTGGTGAGAGAGTTTCAGATGAGGAAGAAGACGTTCTTGGTTCTGAATCTTCTTCAGTATTTGTTTGCTGATCAACTGTTGCTCCATCTGTACAATTAAAATCAGAGAAACAGAGAGACATTGGCAAAGAAATCTATAAAAGCAAGAAGAGAAGAAAGAAGAGGAAACCATCTAATGAAATGTACATATAGCCAGTTAAATCCATTGATGAAATTATGTCCAAAAGAAAAACCACATTCATTGATCTAGCCTGACTATATCACCTTTCTGCATAGATTAATGGAATCAAAAACTGAAATGAATATTCACAACTATCCTAAACCTGAGCATGTTAAAGGTAAGCAAAAAGTTGAAGGCTTCAGAAATGATTGTGATTTTGCCAAGAATCAAGCATGGCATGTTATAAACATTTGCTTATTACAAACTATTGTGAAATAAAGACATTAGTTTCTTGGTGAAAGTTTCGACAATGAGATATCAAAACACACAGCAGAAGATTTTGAAAAGTTTTGAGATAAACTATTATTGCACTGTTTGCTAAAACAGCCAATTTGCCACCAAATCTTTCTATATTTTAGCCAAATTGTACAAAGTTGAAATAGTTCTTCTGTTATTGAAGAGCAAGTAGCAATTTATTTTGTGACTGTCTTAAGCGGAAGCAAATAAAACCTTGGATATCAAGTGAAAAATCCCAAACATCTTTACACATATGTTATATACGATACCTTAAAACATCAACTTGGGAAAGTTACAACTTCCAGAAACCCCTGACCATTTAGACTTTTCAGAATTGTATTTTCTTTTTTTAAAAAACTGTGAACTTGGTCTAAAGAACTGGGAAACTTTTTTTCCCTATAAAGACTGTCATTTCTCTTGCAGATATCTCCTTTCCCAGACCCATGTCTCAGTAGTTGCCAAGGTCTAAGTCACCAGTATGAGAGCCAATGAGGCCTAAATAAAAATGATTCATGCATTTTTTTTCTGTCTACACACCCTTATCTGTTTATTATTATCTTCATTTGCATACAGCCCTTCTCCTGTTAAAGGGATTCAGGGCAGGCAACAACATGTTAAAAATAATACAGGGCAAAAGCAATACACAGATCAGAATATATATATAAAACAACTTCTCAAAACATGAAAATACTAAAAAAAATCAAAACTACATAAAAACTATTAAGAAAATATTCAGACAAGTCCCATACAACAGTTACAGCTCAACCCCCATCGATTTGTAAAGGTCTGACAGAACAGAAATGTCACTGGAAGGAAAGAAAGATGAGGTCATTATGGTCACCCTAGGGAGGGAGTTCTAAAGTCTGGGAGCAGTCACCAAAAAGGCCCTCTGTCTTGTCTGGGAAGGTGGTGGAACAAAGAGAAGAACTCCTCTAGGTGGTCTTAGAGCCCTAATGGGCTCATAAAGGAGATATGTTCCTTCAAATAATCTTTCTACCCTTTTCTCACCATTTTTCTCAGAGATTTAAATTAACTACATAAAGAAAAGTTGTGAAATAAAGCTGAGGACTGCAAATAGCCTAGGTCAAGGTTGTTCACCCTGTCTTAGATTATTATTCTTGCATGCAAGATGCTCACACCTAAATTGGAGAAGCCTCAAAACGGAAAGGCGCTGCTCCCAATTAATCAATCAATATTAATAAAATACAGAAAACACAAGGAAAGAGGCTGAGCAGTGCAGACTCTATGCATACCTGTTGGCAAAACAACACTGAAGGCTTTTGACTGAGGGCCTTGGCCCCTCCTGTTTGCTGCGCGGATTTTGAAAATATAGCGCTCTCCGGGCTGCAGGTCATCCACAAGGGCAGACGTGGTGTCTCCTGGGTAGGAAATGGACTTTGCTCCGAAGGGCTTGAGAGCGGGGGCGTATGAGAGAATGTATTCTGAAATGATTTGGCAGACGGTTGGAAGGAGGAAACTGAAAACAATCCTGTTTCCAACGGACAGACTGTATGGGTAGGATGAATTAGAACGTGCATTACTAAAATTAATACATTGGCAATGCACGTCAAGTCAACAGCTGGGGTATAAAAGACATTGTTTATCTATGTAGCAAATTGAGTTCAGTACAAACATTTAATCAAATTTTAAAACACAAATATCCAATATTTAAATAAATACCCCAGACTTTCTCACCCATTATTTTACAACTCATACAATGCATCTCCCTTATCCAAAATGCTTGGGACCAGAAGTTTTTCAGAATTTGGATTCTTTTTCAGATTTCAGAATGCCTGTATCTGAATATACTGAGAGAATGATGGACTGGGGGAGGAAGACTAGTCACACATCCAGTGCCATTGAGTTATTCCTGAAGTAGCCCTGATGGGGAAAGATAAGCGGGAAAGTGGAAAGAACTCTGCTTACACAAGGCCCACACAAGAAGCAGACATTCCAAATGCTTCCCCAAGTATCAGCATGCTTTCTTCCCTTTTAGCACAGTAGTAGGGAAAATCCCCAAATCCATGAGTATTTTTCATTTTCTCTAGGCTGGATATAGCTACCAACCAATGGAGTTACTCTGTTCTCATCCTTGTGGCCCATTTTCAGAGTGCCCTCCATGCCCCCATACCATCCATTGAAGGGCTCTGAATGTATGGCTAGCTCCCCTTTCCCCCAAGCAAAAAATGTGCTCCTAGCAGGGGGGGGGGGGGAGAGTATTTCAGATTTCTGGATAAGGGAAATAACTTGTACTATTGCGATTTTGGATATCAACAAATTGGCAAAAACAATGCACAGGGGTCTTTCAAAAATGTAGATTTCACTTACCATTTTACAAGTCAGATATTGTCATCTAATACTACAACTTAAAAATATTTTTGCCATTCCACGTTGTAAATAGCCTAATAGATGTTATAAGAATTTTGGCTTGCCACCGCAGACTACTAAAAATAATAGGATTATGAGGCTGAAATATCTAAAGCTTGGCAAAGTTACTTTTTGTGTTACAACCCCCAGAATCTCTCAGTCAGAATGGTTACTGATCATGCCAGCTTGAAGATTCTGGAAGCTGCATTTAAAAAGGGCAACTTTTCCAAGGTTTGAAAACACTTCATCCTTTGGATTCCAGCTATTAACCCACATCAGAAGTACAAATGTATTTTGTAGCACTATTTTGTTCAGAAGATCTATCTAGCCTGAAATGTAGTTTTCCAAGTTCACCACCTACCTTTCACCTTTCCTTCACTTTCTGAAAGAGCATCCCAAGTAGCAGCAACTGAAGGAGTTTCACCTTTTATTGGCCAAACATTCAGATTTTCTGGTGCACTAGTGGGAGCTGTTGAAATATACAGGAGACCAGAGAAAACAGTGATTGTCAATACTTAATGAGTTTGGACTAAAATCTACAGTTTTTCTTTCTTTCTTTTGGATCTGGGAAAATTTCTTCTTCTTTTTATTATAACTTCTATAGCAGAGGTTTTCAAATGGAAAGAGGGGGTATAGTTTGAAAAAAAGAACAAATTCCTATGCACACTGCACACACCTGTATCTTATTTGTAGTGAAAGCACAATACAATATTTATAGTAAAGAACAATTTTAGGCAACATAAACTTACCAGCATTTTAATGGGTAGTGTGGACCTACTTTTAGCTGATGAGATAGTCAAGTTGATTAGGATTGTTGTTGTGTGCCTTCAAATCCTTTCAGACTCAGGGTAACCCTGTCTAAATTTTAGGATGGGGGTGGGTAAATGGCCTTGGAAGGCAGCATCTGGCCTGCAGGCTTTAGTTTGGTGACCCCGTTCTATAGTATCACTGTGTCTATGAAGTTCTGAGAGATGTGCTCCCTCCTTAAAACTTTCATAGATTTTGTTGCCCAGCTTTTTGTTCTAGTGGGATTCTGTGCTCCTGTGAGGCAAAAGGCAGGGCTAATGAATCATATAGATCAGCATTTCTCAACCTGTGGGTCAGGATACCTGGGGGGGGGGGGGGTCACCAAAGATCATCAGAAAACATATATTAGGAATCCCTTTGGTAGAAAAGGCTGAAGATCTTTTCACCTGTCCTTCTCTTCCTTTTTGAAAACAGACGACGGATCCTCCCATTAAAAGCCCTCCTCTGTTGTGATTGGCTGCCCTCTCAGCCAGCCTCTCAGCCAAGGGGAGGGCTGTTTCTGAGACTGCAAGTGGGGAGAGGTCAACAGGTATGCTCAGCGCACGGCAGCATGGTGCACATGTGTGGGTGAGGGAGAGCATGAAAGGCTGGAGGGAGGCTCATGCCAGCGAGTCCCTTCAAGACATGGGGGTTCTGTGTGGGAAGTTTGGCCCAATTCTATCATTGGCGGGGTTCAGAATGCTCTTTGATTGGGTCACCACAACATGAGGAACTGTATTAAGGGGTCACAGCATTAGGAAGGTTGAGAAACACTGATATAGATTAGAAAAGTGTAATACAGTACTTACCAGATTCTGGGGTCCTTTGGTAAACTGAAGCACTCCACTTGCCTTCTGTTTCTCCCTGTGAAATTTGCACTGCAAATTCATACATGGTATCTGGAATTAGTTTATCCACCAACACCCGTCTGTTATGTATTTGCTTGTAATCCCACCTTGCTGATTCTCCTTTCTCTCTGTAACGAACAGCGTACTGCCTAGAAATAGTATAGAGAGAGCTGTGATTAAACACAATCACAACAAATAATGCACAAAACAACAGTCTTCATCTACATAAGCCCATCCATGTGCTAGACAAATTATTGAGGGTTGAGGGGAAAATAGAAGCTATAGCCTTATTCAGGTGCTTCAATGATAGCATACAACAATTGCTCACCCCTGAGACAATTACACCCACATAACAGCTAACATAATGCCAACCTACCTGGGGGTTGCAGCTCTCCTCTGTTTCTCATAGATAGGATCTGTCCATGTAACCAGCACTGACTGAGATGACATAACACGCACAGTGATGTCCTTTACCTCCTCCAATTCATCTTCTGCCAAGAAAAGCAAGCCGATAATGAGACTTGGGACATCATACAACATATTAAGATAGTCGAAAGTCGTAACAGGTGCAGAAAGGAGGTGCTAAATGACCAAAAGTCTAACTAACTTCCCTGTGAAGATTTGGGGCTCTTTAGTTTAATTTAGTGGGGAGCAAATAAGGGACATGATAAAAAACATATTGTGGTATGGAAATAGAAGACAGGGAAAAGCTTTGCCCCTGTACACATGATTCTAAAACAAAGTTTGTCCACTGCAGCCAAACACAGGGAGATCCAGAACAGTAAAAAGTGTTTAGAGTATTTATATCCTGCTCTTTTGCCACAATAGTCTCTCAGCGGGCTTACAGTTTTGACAGTTCGTTGCTCTACTAACTAACCTCTGGTAGCACCATCCTCACAATCTAAAAGACAAACAAGGAAAGTGAAGAGTAGTGGGGAAAGGGGATTAGGTCCAGCCAATACTGCAGGTTTTTCTCTCCATCCAATGCCTTTCATCTGTCATTTGACAAGACACGTGAAGCTATGCTTGCCTCTTTTTCTCTGCCCATCCCAGCTCAAGACAATGGCGTCTTGGATGAAGGGAGGGTTTTCATCTGTTTTCTAGGCCTAGGTATGATAGAGCTGTGCCTACCTCTTCTTCTGCTTCACACAGCATGCAGCTAAACCAGTGGTTCCCAAACTTTTTTTTGACTAGGGACTACTTGACCAAGGAGCACTTTGACCAGGAGCCACTCTCCAACATTAGTACCAAAAGAGTTACAAATCGGTTTTTGATCAACTTTAGATTCAGTTTGGTTATCTGGGGTGCTGATTCAGAAAACTGCATTGGATAGACCATCAGCTCTAGTTTCAGATACAAAACATATGCCATCCAGTAGTTGCCCTCTGCTCACCCACAGAAAACCATATTCAATAAACCTCGGCATTATAAGAGGGGTTTGCAAGACCATTCGCTCTTGCTGTAATGGTGTAGTAATGGTGAAGCCACGGACCACATTTTAATTCTTGTGAATCACTGGTGGTCCATGGACCACAGGTTGGGAACTACTGAGCTAAACCATGAAATTGGTTCCAGGAGATATACCCTACATATTCATGTTTAGATCTAGAAATTGTAGTCTAAAAATTAATCTCCCAAAACCTGGGTCAACTTATTCACAGGTTAATGTGAGTACTGCTCATATCGGAAAGGGACTGTTCCCTTCACTGAGTAAGCATGGAGTAAGGCAAAACCTTAGTCCATCCTGGAAGAAACTAAAAGAAGGACCAATTCCCTCCATTCTTCTGGCCATTGTGCTGCTTCTAGGCTTTTGGATGTCTGGGTGAGGAAGTAGTGGTGACCAGAGACAGCCAGCCTCTTGTGGCAGCATTGGTGCTTCCCGTCTCTGCAGAATGACTTTCGATTTTTCCATGAGTCATATCAAAATACTTAATTTTGGCCCAAAACCTGCTCATGAAATTAACTTATATATGGATGTATATGATAAGAATGAGTGCATCAACTTATTATGTGGGACATATAAATTGAGGGAGGATAGTGCTACCAGTGGTTAGTAGTGATGATAGATACATATTCTCCATTACAAGAGGAAGTAGAATTCTGGGTATCAGAAACATGAACAGGAATGATAGTAGTACACTTCTGTTCTGTTTGAGCAATTCCAACAGGCAAATGCTTAGCTACCATGTGAATATGATGCCGTAGTAGGCAGGACTTTGCTCTATTCTACAGCACTTGTTCTCTTCCTATTCTTGTTAGTATCTATTTTAAGAAGAACCTTGGTCCTTTTTTCTTAGAAATCGTTGGTTTCTTCAGTCCATATACCTCCTTCCCTCAAGTCCCTAGCATGTTTTCCTGTGGGCTGGAGCTGTGAGCCAAAGCCAAGATAAAATACTCAACAAGCATTGACACAATGCTTTATAAAGCAGCCGGCTAGAAGCAGAATATCTGCTTCCTATCTTACGCCACCTGTTACTAATTCCTCTCTAAGCAACCAGGATTTTATACTTATTCCAGTGACAAATTAAATCAGAGAGTTTAAGGCTATACCATATGATAATTTCATTACTAGCTATACTAGAGCTAAGGTGAATTTTACTTTTTATGATTAGACTGATGAATATTTCCTTCCTTCAGGGCAAAATTCCCTATGTATTGTTGAAGGCTTTCATGGCTGGAATCACTGGGTTGTTGTAGGTTTTTTCGGGCTATATGGCCATGTTCTAGAGGCATTTTCATCTATGGCAAGCATTCCTCTAGAACAATGGTTCTCAACCAGGGGTCCCCAGATGTTTTTGGCCTTCAACTCCCAGAAATCCTAACAGCTGGTAAACTGTCTGGCATTTCTGGGAGTTGTAGGCCAAAACACCTGGGGACCCACAGGTTGAGAACCACTGCTCTAGAACAAGGCCATATAGCCCAAAAAAACCTACAATAACCCAAAATTCCCTATCTTGCAAGTTCTGACATGCGACTGATGAATTTGCAGCACCCTCACTCTGAGGTTAGAGGTTGAGAAACAGACTCTAGTTTTCACTTCCTACCACTTGTTTCTCCCACTGCATTGCAGGATGGAGACTCTGACCTCATTTGTCATTCCTGGCCCTATCTTCAAGGCCAACAAGCAACAGCTGAATTCCCTGCATTGTTTATATGGAAATTAATCTGTGTTCCATTTTCAGTCTCCGTTTAGATATCAAGAAGTATCAATCAGTGTACCACCAGCCATAGTAAATACCCATCAACTTCTAAGAGATGTTTTCTATTTTTTGGCTTGTGTTACATTTCATTTTTTGAGATCAGAAGTGAGCAACTGCAACATAATATATCACAAGCATGCTGTAATGGTTACAGGATCACAGTAAGACTAAAGTGTTAGTTGACAGATCTGTCCATAACCCAATTAAAACTAGCAGTTTGACTAATGTTGCCAAATTGAATCTCAACTGAAATAATCTTGAAGTCATGTGAAACTAGGATCATGAATGCTCAATAGAGAGGCAGCATTGCAAAAATAGTAGGATTCTTCTTCGAACAAAGTTACCGCAGTTTATCTACCAATATGTCTTCATGCTCTTCCTATGTAATATTTCCAACCCAATATTGTTTGGTCCATGTGCTCTCATAGTATATGCCAATTCTCACTAGACTTATTACAAACTGTCCTATGGTAAGTATAGTTAAATCCCAGATATAAATTTGATTTCACTCATATTTGTCAATCAGTTCTAATGAATGAAATACCTCACTGAGCCAAATGACCAGGGAAAAAGAACAGAGTAAATTATTTGTCCCAAAGCAATTCAAATTTACAGTATTATATGTGACACAAAATGGATGGGCAGATCTACCATCAATAAAAAAAAAGCTTACCTAGTTTTTTAATGTCATGGCTTCTTTCTTTTGGTAGTGGTTTATAGCTCATCTTTCTGCTGCTTTCCCCATATCGGGAGAGGTAACCTGGATATCTGCCAGGGATCCTTGACCCTGAATATTGAGGTAGCCTCCAACGAAGAGGTGATCTGTCAGGCGATGAAGGTGACGATCTGACGCGAAATCGTAAAGGTCTGCTTGGCACGTCCTTCTCTTAAAAAAATGTAAAAGCACAAAGGGAGACAAATGAAGATTGACCCTCAGGCAGCTGAGCTACAAAGAGTACCCAGAGAAGGGGATTTCTGAAGCTCTAAGTGTCGTTCATTTTACAGGCAAAGGTTTGACAGACAGTGGAGAAAAGTCAAGGCTAGATGAATCAAATAGAATTCTCTCTGTGTGTATGTGTCTTCAAATTGTCGGTGGGCTTATGCCCCCCCCCTCCGTAAATCATAGGGTTTTCTTATGCAAATAATAATCAGAGAAGATGTTGCCAGTTCCTTCCTCTGAAATATAGTGTACAGGACCTGGTATTCAATAGTAGTTACTAGGCCTGGGCAGTTTCGTTCGTTAATTTTGTAATTCATTAAATATTCGTTAATTTTAGCAATTACAAAACGATTACAAAACTTATTTTTAAACCCGGAAGTGTTTTTAAATATCGAAACGGCATGCGCCAAAAAATTTTGTATTTCCGTCCATTTCGGAAATACGTAAGATGGCTTGGCTAGATGCTTGCTGGGAGCTCTCCTCTCTCTCCTCTCCTTAGCCAGTCAGAGGCAGAGCCTGAAAGAGGAGGAGGAGGAGGAGGAGAGGGCGGGGAAGGCGCCGGCTGAGCAAGCGAGCGAGAGGGCGAGCGACCCTCAGCGGGAAGGCGGCCCGTCCCTCCTTCCTCACCTTTGCGGTGGGTGTGCTTCGTTCTCCCAATTCCTTAGCGGAGGGCTGTGCTTCGTTCTCCCAATTCCTTAGCGGAGAGCTGGGCTAGATGGCCTTTGGGGAGCCCTTCTCCCAATTTCGCATTGCTTCGGAGGAGCCGGGCCCGACTCGGCGGCAGCGCTTGAGGGCCCGCCAGAGTGAGTGCCTGCCTTCCCTCCTTAATAATAATTTCTCCTCCCTATTCTACTAAATTAATAATTAAATTAAAAAAATATTGAAAAAATATTGAAAAAAAGGGTGCCATCTTTACAAAATGTTTTGTAAATATTAACGAAATTTCGTAAATACCGAACCTTTTTAAGGGAAAATTTTGTAATTATTTTAAATATTGAAACAAAAAAAAAACCCCAAATACAAATCGATTTTAGAAACAAATTTTTGCGTTGTTACCCAGGCCTAGTAGTTACCCATACAAGTAACCTGATATTTTCCATCTTAGCTTCCAAGATCAAATGGCATGTGGGGAAACATAAATCAAGAATTAATTCCTCACCAGCCCATTTCTTTGCACAAATGTGAGCTGTCCTTCAGAGTAGGAAGTGGACTGGTTTTGTGTTGTGGCACATTAGGCTTGGTTATTATGTGTGGTCAAAAAGAGACTTCCCTGAAGGCACAGCCAGCCCCTTCCAGGCTTGAAGTAGGGGGTGCACCCCCTTTGTTGGGCACCTGATGGCATCACCCAGGCTGAGACTATCGAGACAATGGCAATGCAACAGTCACCTCCGCTCTAGTATCACTCCACAGCTGGAAAATGAACCAGGGTGGACAATAAAAGCAATCAACCATTTGGGAGGGAAGGCAGAAAGAATCTACAACTTTTCTCTCTCCTCAGGAACTTTTCTCACTTTTCAGTATCACAGAGGACAAGAAGCATGCGTGTTCCAGGAGCAACACAGGAGCCCTGACCACTCCATTTGCACCATTATCTTCGTTTCCTCATTTTTACTAGGCAGCAATGCCATTCCTTGTCTCTCTTACTTATGGCTACATTACAGTGGATTCAGACAGGGGCTGAGGACATTTTGTCCAAATTTCTCCCAAGCTTGACATCCCTCTTTGATATCTTGATATCTCCTGCTGTGCTGTCTTTCAAGCCTAGATTTTCCTGTGACATATCAGAGGAGTCTTTGGTCTATTCCTGCTGTAGTAAGCCTGCAACTCCAGTCATAACACCTTCTCTTTAGGGGTTTCACGTAATTTTGTAAGGCCCTACTGAAATAAAACCAGCCTCTGTCTAACAACAGGAAAGGGCCATTAGGGCATTTCACCCTGGAGTACTATGAAATCTTCTGAAACAATGCCGCAGTGGGGAGGATTGTTCCAACTACAGGTTGAGTATCCCTCATCTGAAGTGCCGGGTACCAGAAGTGTTTGGGATTTTGAATTTAATTATTTGTTGGGTTTATTGGATACCTGCATTTGCGTGTCCACACACACACACACACACTACCATGAAGATGAGACTCAAGTCTGGACACAAAATTCATTTATGTTTCCTAAATAATGTATGCACACAGCCTGAAGATAATTTTGTACATAATATTTTAAATAATTGTGTACACTGAATCATCAGAAAACAAAGGTGTCACCATCTCAGCCACCACCCATGTGAACCATTTTGAATTTTGGAGTATTTCAATTTTTGGAATTCTAGACAAGAAACACTCTGTATATTTTTTATGGATATCAGCTGCAAAGAAATACAGGGATGCCTACATTCTGCACTAGCCCCTTGTTCTCGGTACAAGTGCAGAAGCCAAGTTATTCAGTAGTGAGGGAAATACACTTTTTTGCATGCCCAGAGATCACATCCTTTCTTGCTGTTTCAGTCCCTGAAATTTACTGTACATTGCTGGCAGGTCTCTGATTCAAATACAACTTCTCTGAAAGTTTCTGGGGCTTTTCTTCAACGTTTACCATACTCTAAAATTAACAAGCAATTGTGTAGAATGCTAATGATTGTGTTCTTGTGAAGATTATCTACCTGAAATCAAAAGTAATCTGAGCTCCATTTGTTGTACCTTCCAGTTGTATAATTTAAGAACTTGCCTCCAGTCAAGTTAACTCAATGTAAAAGGTTTTTTAAAGCCTACTTTTTTCTTCCTTTCATAATATTCTATTTTTATCCAACACAAGTCCAATCAAAATATAATTTACTATGGAGATTATTTGAAACTAAATACATATTTGCTTTAGGCTCTATCAAGTGGGTGATTGTAAAACTTCCAGTGCAAAACCACACTTTGATGACTATACACAGGCTCTATAAAAATTCTTCCATCCATCTCACCTTCATCCCTCCTCCTAGCTTCAGGCATAAAGTTATTTTCTTGCAAACAAGAATTGTCTGAAGCAGAATTGATTGAACAACTTGCTCTACATGCAATTTCCCCTTTGAAAACTCACTGAAAATATTTACCTTTCATAACATAAATGCTCCAAAACCAACTAATGGCACTACTTAATTTACTGTTATATTTACACACTTGGAAACCACAGACCAGAAAAACAATCACTGTTTAAATTACCATATAATCATAAATCCATTTACAAGTAAACATCACTGGTCATTACTTCTAGGATTTTGCAGTGCCAAATCTTCTCCACGGTGTTGAATGACTGCAAATATAGGTATATATTCTATTTTATAATTCAAATAGAAATGGAGGACAAGTGCTATACTCAATTTCTACGTAAAATAATGTATGCCTGTAGTTGCATGTTATTGCAACTGCCACCAAGTCCACTTTGACTTATGACACATTCACACTTACCTCCAATAGACAAGAGTTCTTTCTCCCACCCTGGACTTTCCACAGATATATAAACCCAATTTTCCTAGTTTCCAACAGACCTCACAACCTCTGAGGATGCTTGCCGTAGATGCAGGTAAAACACTAGGAGATAATGCTTCTAGAACATGGCCATACAGTCCGAAAAACCTACAACAACTCAGCTCACAAAGCTTTATACTACAATAAACCAGTTAGTATGAAGACCTCACAACCTCTGAGGATGCTTGCCGTAGATGCAGGTGAAACGCCAGAAGATAATGCTTCTAGAACATGGCCATACAGCCCGGAAAACCTACAACAACCCAGCTCACAAAGCTTTATACTACAATAAACCAGTTAGTAAGAAGACCTCACAACCTCTGAGGATGCTTGCCATAGATGCAGGTGAAACGCCAGGAGAGAATGCTTCTAGAACATGGCCATACAGTCCAAAAAACCTACAACAACCCAGCTCACAAAGCTTTATACTACAATAAACTATTTAGTATGAAGACCTCACAACCTCTGAGGATGCTTGCAATAGATGCAGGTGAAACAGGAGAAAATGCTTCTAGAACATGGCCATATAGCCCGAAAAACCTACAACAATCCAGTATGAAAACTGTTACTGGATCCCTTTATGCTTGCTTAAAAAAACTCCCTCTTCTTTTTTTTAAAAATGCAGGCTATTACTATTTGTTGTTATAACAGCACTTTGGAAAAGTTACTTTTTGGACTACAATCCCTAGCATTCCCAGCCAGCAAGGCCTTTATTTTCAAAAGTGTTAGCAGAGCAAAAAAAGTGTTCAATTTAAATTAGACATTGGATCCCAAATTGACTGCAGATCTCTAAAAATGAAACAAGAAGTGCTAGCAAATGAGCTCAATTTAGAAATGATCAATCCAGGCTTGAGAAAATATCACAATCCATTAAATATGAATGGCAGACGCACCCTAACATCTGAGTGCAATTCATTGCCAAGAACTAGTATTAGGGAATTTTCAACAATTTCTGGGCTTGGATGCTGAGCTTGGAAAAGGGCATGAAGTTGGTGAATCCAGAATTGTATAATTTAAGAAAGTAAAAACTGAAATCTTGTTTTACAGAAGGAGTTATAAATCTAGGCTATGTACTAAGCCAATACCAAACAGTTGAAAACAGATGCAAAACTAGTTATCTGTGCACTGGAAAAGTTTCCTTTTGCTCACAAAATACAAACCAGACAATAGGAAATATGATAGCCATCTTCAAATACAGAAAATAATAATTTTATGTTTTGCTGTTCCAGAGCAGAAGAAGGTAGAACAGACAAGGATCTCCTAACAGATCTCTGGTTGGCTTGCAGTCACTTAACAAGTAGTTCTGACTCCCATTTGTTTAAACAACTATTTTTTCATGCAAGTGAGTTTTTCAAGAAAATAAGCAAAAGGTAATGTGATCTCATACAGTGGGGATAAACCTGGGGGGGGGGGGCAAGGATGAAATCAGCAAATATCTGTACCCCTAATCCAACTGTCATAGGTGAACAACACAAGACATTGCTGCATACCAACTGACTGCTCACACTGCATAAAAAATTCAATTAAACCAGCTAGAGTTAATATGCATTGTCAATATATTTCTGGCAACAGAGGCAGTAAACCATCAGAGAACATATTATCACATATCCTATCCCTTGGTAAACTCAGCTCAGAAGAGTTGACTTTTATTGTTTGCCTTGGGCTTCATAACTCAATACTTTCTGCTGTAATATTTTACACGGAGTAAGTAGAATTTTGCTGTCTTTGGAACCTGATTTATTACAGTTTGCTGCTATGGCCAATCACAGATGCTTCAAAGTGCCATTAGTTCTTTGGCATTTCCTTTTTGCTATTCCAAACATGTGGAGCATCTGGAGCATGCTCTCTTGGCCAATCCATATGTCACATGACCCTCTTTTTCATTATTCAGTGCCAAAGTGTCACTGCATGAATCTTCTTTAACAAGTTCAGTCTCCATAATTTGCAGCACAATAGTTTATTCTTCTTGGAGCAGAAGTGCCTTTTCTATTATCAGTTCTTCTTTGATCATTCCAGAAGCCCTTAGTTTCCCATAGTTCCTAAGACTTTTATTAGGAAACCACCTTTTATCTGCCTAATAAAAGTCTGCATGATTTAATCTGTTCTCTTTTTCTTGCCTTATGGTTTCCAGTTCCTCTTCAATAACTAGAAAGCTTGAAAAAAGTAATTGCTGGTCTGGATGTTCTTCTTCTATTCGGCAGCATTGTCTTGAGGTAGAACTTATTTCGATAGAAGGACTGCAGCCCATATGTATTCCCTTGGTTGTATGTGAATTTTCAGCCACTTTTCAATGTTATCTAATGTTTTCTTCATTACAGGACGGCAGAAAACAGCAATGTCAAGGGTGTGGTGAATTAGCTCCAGATTTTAGTCTAAACATTAACTTGATCCAAATTGAGAAATCCTATCCACAGCATAGAGTCAGCCTCTGACATAGTTGCTTGAAAGTCTAAAATAAAACGCAGAGTGAGTTCACCACTAAACTCATATGGGACTCATCCACCCCACTTCAACAATGAAGATTTCATTGTGCTCTTAAGGAGCTTGTGATCTGTTGATATTATTACTATTATTATTATTGCTCTAAATGTTTATGTGGCTTACATGGTTTTATTGTTTAATTTCTCCAAGCATAAAAAATGAAATCCTCCTATATACAGAAGCCTCTAAATTTTAAAACAAACAAATAAAACTGTCATGTATTTGAATCAGTTAAGCATCCTTTATCAGAATTCTGAAAATCAAAATTTTCCAAAATCTGAAATTGCCCACATTGGTGGCTAAAAAAGTAACACCTTTGTTTCCCGGTGGTTAAGTATACACAAAATTTGCTTCATGCATAAAATTATTAGAAATATTGTGCAACCCTGGTGGTGCAGTGGGTTAAACCACTGAGTTGCTGAGCTTGATGAGCAAAAGGCCGCAGGCTCGAATCCGGGGAGTGGCATGAGTTTCCGCTGTCAGCCCCAGCTTCTGCCAACTTAACAGTTCAAAAACATTCAAATGTGAATAGATCATTAGGTACCACTCAAGTGGGAAGGTAACGGCTCTCAATGCAGGCATGCTGGCCACATGACCTTGGAGGTGTCTACGGACAATGCCAGCTCTTCGGCTTAGACATGAAGATGAGAAACAACACCCAGAGTCGGATACAACTGGACTTAATGTAAGGGGACAACCTTTACCTTTAACATTGCTTTCAGGCTCTATATATTAAAATGTATATGAAACATATACAGGTTCGATTCCAGACATGCCGGCCACATGACCTTGGAGGTGTCTACGGACAACGCTGGCTCTTCGGCTTAGAAATGGAGATGAGCACCACACCCCAGAGTCAGACATGACTGGACTTAATGTCAGGGGACTACCTTTAACTTTACGTATATGAAACATAATTAATGTTGTGTTTGGTTTGGATCCCACCTCCAAGGGATCTCAGGTATTGCCAACACAGGTATTTCAAAATAAAAAAAAAAATCAAAATCCAACCCACTTCTGGTCTCAACCATTCAGATTTTTTAAAAAAACCCTATATTACTGAATCAGAAGTAATATTTACTAAAATGGCTAAGAAAGTAGTGGAAGATCTTGTAGCATGAGACCAACTCCTAAACCAAGAGGAGGGGAACATGGAGCAAACCCACCAGGGAATACCAGTATGTCTGATCCCTCTCTGAGAACATTTTAATTTTGAAATACAATATGGAGATTATAAAGACCCAAAACCATTCTACCTTTCCTTGTCCCTGTCAAGTATAAGTTCACGTAGAAAGCAGTTGGTACATCTAATATACATTTTATGAAGTTAAATTCCTGGCAAGTTAATAAACATGCCTGCTACTGTTGAACCTTCCACACACTGAGAACCTTTCAGTGGCTCTTATTTTTCAACTATGGGTTACATTTGAACAGCCAGATTAGTTACCACACTTGTTTTGTACTCTGCCAACAACACACAGATCGGCAATAAACCTAAGCTCACCAGACAGTTCACCCCAGTTTAAAGAGGCTATAACTTGTAAAGCAAGCTACAATGGATGGAGCAGGAGGTATTGCTTCTACAAGCAACAACATACTCTTGCTAGAAATACTGTGTGGCAGAGCCCCAAAGCCTTGTCAATATTTCATTATGAAGCATACATTACTGTAGAGTGTTTAATGTGTCTCATTTATAAGATCTATACTCCCAAGGCTTCCTTCTTCTGCTATATCTACACAGAACATATGAATTGTTGCCGTGTATGAAGGTCGAATGCATTCCTTCTGGCCACATAATTTAACTGAATATTCACTGACGAACTTTGGAAGATATTGAGTCTCCAGTAGATCAGTTTCCACCAATAAGCAACATTGCTTTCCAACTGGAATTGGTATAAAGAGTTATCATAGGACAAAGGATGTGAAAGGAACCACATCAGCTGAAAACTCATATTGAAAGAATTCTGTTTAAAGCAAATGAGACTTTAAGCAAGGAACTGATTATCTTCTTAATTCACACTAGGAGATATTTTCTAAAGAAAAAATCTGCTGAGGATTGAACAGGCATCACTCATAACATATTCACAGAGTATTCACATATAAACTCAGAGTACTATTAACTGAGCCATCTCAGTGTAGGGGTTTGGCCGTTGGCCCATGACTTTGGAGGTCAGAGTTTGAATCCCCAGTCAACCATGGAAACCCACTGATTGACCTTGGGCAAGTCCCTCAGTTTATCACCATATTTCATGAATGTTTTTCTCCACTTCTTGGTGCTGCCGGCATACTACCAGCATGGAATCTGCCAGATTCCATAAGATGACACAGGGCTACTTCTGGTGGGGCTCTATTGAGCTCCGTGCTGGCAATATGTCTGCAGTGCTGAGAGGTGGAGCCCAGAGGACTCAGGTGTACACTCAACTCCTCATACAAGGAGCTGGGAAGGAAGCGGGAGGAAGCTGGGAACAGCATGGAAACATCATGGGATGGGATCCCACAACCAAAAGCAGTACAGGGACCAAGTCTTACACTGTCCCACAGTTTCCTCCTCTGTCCCCCAGCTTCTCAACTTCCATGTGATGAGGTTCTAAGAGGAAAGCAAAGGCAAGTTTAATCTGAACAAATCTTGTCAAGAAAAACCCATGATAAGTTCACCTTATAGTTGCCATAAGTTGAAAATGACTTGAAGGCACACAACAACAACAATAACCACTAACTGCACTGAGTGCGGCACTGCCAGGACAGATGAAGCTCTGAAGCCTCTCTGAGAAGGAAGTCCCATTGTATTCAGTGAAGTTCCCTTGGACATTTCCATCTTCTTGTATGACATGCAGGAAGAATACCAATCTGCATAATAACCCCAATATCACATGCCTTCTTTCTCTACAGATTGCAATTGTGTCATTTTTCTCTGACCATTTCAGCACTGAAAAGCACCCAATGACCTTGTTTTAATGTACATGTTATTTTAGTGTATGTATGTTTTTATGGCATCCAATTGCTGCCTATCTGTGAGACCGATCTGAGTCCCCTTCGGGGTGAGAAGGGAGGTATACAAATGTAGTAAATAAATAATTAATACCAGAACTTGATTGTAAAGAGGCTAAATAGCACAAGACATCTAATGTCAAAGGTAGAATCACTAGTGTAACAGTTCACTAGACTAAGATTACACAGCAGCAGCCACAGATAGCTGTATCATGAGAAGACAATATAATATTTAGGAAGAAGTTGGAAAAGAAGAAAGCCTAATTAGGGATGGATAGACTTCATGAAGAAAGTCATGGTCCTGAGTTTGCAAGACTGAACAGGGCTGTTGATGAGAGGGGGACTTGAAGATATCTCATTTCATAGGGTTACCATAAATCAAAGTCAATTTGATGTTAGTTAATAACAAATAATAAAATCATACCCTTCAGCATAAAAAAGCCATAATAACTCCTCAGCCTACTTAACTTCAAGTTAATAACCCCTCTCCTAAAACCATGGAAAGGGTATTTTGAAAATGGTCGCTAAAGCTAGGTGCACTGTATTTTCTTTAAGAAATTCTGGGATGTAGTCAGGGATGAAAGGAAGTTTAAACCTTTTTTTTTAAAGACATTTGTAAATAATTGCTAACTATGACTAATATTTCTTCATACCTTTAAAATGCTGCTGAACTCTTTCTTTTTGTTACTTTTTCCCATTTGTAAACGTCTTTTATCGTCTTGTCAACATATCATCACACACTGTGATGGCAATATGGAGAGCAGCTGCAGAATTCCAGCTATCCAATATCACACCAGAAGCTAGCTGTAAGTTTTCCTTCCTAAGCCAAAATAACATTCCCTATTATTCCTTTGACATGTTCACTATCCCATCCAGCCACCTGATCCAGCAAAAGAGATCTGTTTTGCAGACAACAGCATAAAACCGCATGCAGCTTTCTTTGCTGGTCATTGCTTGAGGAAAACCCACAGCACTATCAAAGAAGCTGTCATTCAGTTGTTCACTTAGTGAAGAATTCACACAAAATCTTTGTTGTTCCACTAGCTTTAGGCCTCTAGGCCACCCCTTTTCTTTGTATGTGAATGGTCAAGTGAATATGCAATTAATTTCAACTTCCTAGCATGCTTAATTGTCATGAGCAAAGGCTTGCAAAAACACGATGCATGTACAGACAATAGAATATTGTCACACATTTAAACCTCTGAATTAATGTGATAATTCAAGCAGTTCTCATAATTTTCTATGTACCTCCACATTCCTTCAAACTCTGGCCATGTCTTAACAATACTCAAGAGCTCTGTTCAACACCCACAGCCACTCAAGAACAGTAAACTGGAATGGTCGAGATCAGGGGTCCTCAAACTAAGGCCCGGGGGCCAGATACGGCCCTCCAAGGTCATTTACCCGGCACTCGCTCAGGTTCAACCTAAGTCTGAAATGACTTCAAAGCACACAACAACAATAACAACAACAACCCTATCTCATCAGCCAAAAGCAGACCCACACTTCCCACTGAAATGCTAATAAGTTTATATTTGTTAAAATGGTTCTTCGTTTTAATTATTGTATTGTTTTTAAGTTTTTTGCACTACAAATAAGAAATGTGCAGTGTGCATAGGAATTCATTCATATTTTTTTCAAATTATAATCCGGCCCTCCAACAGTTTGAGGGACCTGGCCCTCTGTTTAAAAAGTTTGTGGACCCCTGGTCTAGGTAGTCCAGCATGAAACCTGCCTGCTAACAAATGGTCACAGTCTCCAGAATATTGCTGTGCATACCATGGAAAGAACATGAAGACAGCACTACTAGGGAAGTCACTTTGTCCCAAAGACAAAGACTTTGTCCCTGCATTATATGAGTTTCAAATTTCATTATATGGCAGTGTAGATAGACCTTCAGTTTTCTGATCTATGTGTTAATATGCCCTCCAGATCTATTAGAATAGCCATATGTCCAACTTTACTGAGGATAATCTGGTGGCTGTAGTGTTAGATAGTCATCTGTTTGAAATGATCCACTATTAAAAGACTGTAGAGCATTTATCCATCTAAAAGTTCTGCAATTCAATCTAAATTATACAACTTTTCTGATTTTGTATCTATACACCAGCATACAACATTTTATGGTACCCCTTATTCTTTTTTCTTGGTGATGCTGCTGTTATGAGCCTTCAGGTTGACTATGATTTATGGCCACCTTCTCAAAGGGGTTTCTTGGCAAGATTTATGCATAAGAAGTATGCCATTGCATTCCTCTAAGGCAAAGAGAATGTAACTTGCCCAATAATATAAGGTAAAGGTATCCCCCTGATACTAAGTCCAGTCATGTCCGACTCTGGGGGTTGGTACTTATCTCAATTTCTAAGCCAAAGAGCTGGCATTGTCCATGGACACCTCCAAGGACATGTAGCCAGCATGACTGCATGGAGCGCCATTACCTTCCTGCCGGAGCGGTATCTATTGATCTACTCACATTTGCATGTTTTTGAACTGCTAGGTTGACAGAAGTTGAGTCTAACAACGGGAGCTCACTCTGCTCCCCAGAATCAAATCTGCAACCTTTTGGTCAGCAAGTTCAGCAGCTCAGAGTTTAATCCACTGCGCCACCCGGGGCTCCATGCACCCAAGAATATAACAAACGTCATTAAACATGGATTAGTTTTATTGAGCTAATTAAAAAGCACAAAATACATTATCCAAGCTTTTGTAGCTTCAGTGGCTTCTTCATCAGGCAATGATCTTTAAAATCATAAAGGAGAAGAAAACTAACAATGTTAAGAGTCACAGACCTACATTTTGTCACATATATTACTTCTGCGAACACTTAAGATGGCCTGGAAGGAAATCAATGCAGGCGGAGACTTCTCCACTTTTTGCCCATGTGGTAACCAGGGAAAAACTGCTCCTTTCTTAGGCAAGAAATGCTAATTTTTTCAAGAAGTATAATATTCCATTTGGGGGAGGTGGGACTTTCAGATCCTGCATAGATAACACATGCCAATTGTCATTCAAATGAAAGAGTTAGTATTTGCTGGAGGTAGTAAACCCCAAGTTCTTAGGTCCTTCTTATTAAAAGTTCCCTTTTAATGGCTACATTCATATGTTCACATCCAGAAAACATATTCAGGACTAACCATGTTGACTATGCAATAAAACGTGCCCAAGGTAACCCAATAAGTTTCCTTAACTGAGGAAGGATATGTAACCTTGTCTCCTGGAATCTAACTCTGATGCTCAAACCATTACTGACTTATTTTCTTGTTGGTACATCAACTGCAAACTGGAGGCAGTGAGATGGTGAAGCCACTGTAAGTTTTAGTTTAAAACCTGAAAAGATCTGGGTTTCCCAGAGTGCATAACCTTGATACAAGAAAATATCTCCATTTAACATTGAAATGGAGAGTCAAAATATAATCAACCACAATATGCCTAGCCTCTACCTTATGGTGTTTATTATACCCCTTTTGTATTTCTATTCTTCTTAAGAAGTAACTTGCACCATACATCTGTTTTGCACATAGACCTTATTCCAGCTTGCCATCTCACATTTTCAAAGAGTTTAAAATATCCCTGTTATGAAATATGGTACATTTGAAAGATCGCACAGACATTTACTAGCAGAGTGCAGTATATAAAAGCTTGCATTAATTTGTAGAGCACAAGGCTTTTATGTGAGTCTGTTAGTCATCCAGAAGAACGGCTACTAGAGTCTGCTGCCCTTCTGTAGGCTGGGAAAAAGGAATAAATCAAGGGCAGTTGGAACATGAGGCAAACAAGAAAAATTGTAATTAGCAAAAGGGTAGATTGTTGCACCCCAGGCCTGAAGCCACCTATGACCATAGCATAACATGAGAATCCAGAGGAAAAGCAAACAGTTTATTGCAAAAAAAATAAATGGCCAAAGATATATAGTAAAAAAAAAAAAAAGAAATAAGGAAATAAGATGTGGAATCCAAAAAGTCAGCAATCAGTTGTCTCTTATAAATCCAAAAGAAATGCAGTCCAAAGATAGTCCCAAAATATAAAGGCAGCTTAAGTCGATAAACAAAACTTGAACAAGAATACAAAACAAGAACATTGAGAACTCCCAAAATACTTAAATCGAAAACCAAGACTTGAAACAAGGACAAGAGAATCCAGGCTTAGTTGTACTTGAAAGCAACGTGGCCTGAACCGTTAGATACTAATAAACAGACATGAAAACAATATGTCTGCCCTGGAATTTCTGCTTCCCACAAGCTGTGTTGATCTACAAAGCTGGCTATCTGCTCTAATCTGCAAGCATGCTTCCTTGCTTAGGTCAGTTCCACCAGGTGCTTTCCCATAAGAGTTTCTCATCAATTTGTGTGACTGGCCTTGAGGTTCAGAGGCAATTATATTTTCAGGCCCTGCATCTGTGCCTGCATCCCTATCTGAAACAGTTTCATTTTCTTGGCTTGTATCCGAATGAATCCTGTCTGACTCTAAGTCATCAGTGAACCCATCAGCCCCTGGCTGCTGTGACTGCTTCTGAGCTACAACATAGATGTCCTCTAAAAACAGCCTGGTTTGGATGGGATTGAAGATATGTGTCCTGATTTGCCCCTCAAGAACAGCCTTAATACCACGTTGAAAGTAAATGAAAAATGCTTTACTTCAGCAAAACATAAGAGAACAGCATAAACAGTTGGATAATACAAAAGAAAGCAAAGAAGTCTTAATGCAAACACAATACTCAAGTCTCTGATAAAGTCCAAAATAAAATAGCAGTCTCACATCAGATGAAGAACAACGTACATTGGCAAATAAATCCTTAGAAACAGTTTCTAAAAGGCAGACTCAAAGCAGATACAAATGGGAGAGAAAGCATAAGCATCAGGGTTGTTTGTTACCAGCAAAAGCTGACTACTCCTGTTTCTAATTTATAGCCCTGAATTCCTCACGCAGGACATGCTAGGGCGGTTCCCAATTACTTTGACATTTCTAGCAGCTATTCTAGATGAATGGTGTTTCTACTCTGTTTCCTTTCACCTTTCCAGAAATGTGGTCACTTGCAAAACCTCATCCTCTGGCTCTAACTCCCCTTTTGATTCCTGAGCACTTTCCTGCTCCCCTTCCTCTTCTGAAGATGAGGAATCCTTAAAAATATGTTGCTTGAGAGTGCTCTGAGATCCATACTTCTCACTGGAGGTCCATGTGGACTTCATAGTGTGAATAACTTTGTGTTTCTACTGTTGAACCAGCCTTTCCTGGTCAAAACTAACTTAATAAGAGTTCATCCTCTGATAACCTTACAATCAGACTACTGCAATATATTCTACAAGATCTTCCAGGGGAAATGGTAAAATAAAGGGGGGGGGGGGATAAGTTGAAATAATGTTTTGTTATGTTTTGCGGACCAGCCTGCTTCATCCCAGGAAAACAGGAAAAAAGCTACGACTGACCTTTTCTCGTTTTTCGTTTCTTTTCCATGGGCCACTTTAACCTCAAAACTAAACGTGGTGGGAAGTAACTTCAATTTTAGTTTTTATTAAGGCTTTCCCTGGGTCTAAAATTGCCCGGGGGTGTAGTAAAAAAATCCCTCATGTACCCTACTAATACTTTGAATATTTATTTGATTCTGACAGCAAAAAATCCCTCTAACTCAGTTCACAGCTTTCATAATAAAGGTAAAATTTCACCACAGATCATGCGGTGGCCAACTTTTCCATCTGAGCCACACAAATATTCAATAACGAATCTCTCCAGCTTTCCAAAATATGATAGGCACATCTAGACTACTGTAATCTATGCTATCAATCTACCATTATTAAGGCAGGCTTGTCAATGTTCTGCTTGCCAAACGTTCATGTTTGGAAAATAGCTTGTGGCCCACCACATATTCTCCTGAGCCTATGTTACTAGCTAAGGGAAGTATAGGTATAGTTCAACAATATTTGAAGCAATCCTGATTAAAAGCCATGATCTTTGGGTAGGTTATACTAATGTATGACCCATCTTAGAAAAGACAATTATGCTGGGGAAAATGGAAGGAAATAGGAGGAGGGGTCGACCGAGTGCAAGATCGATGGATGGTATCCTTCGCGACTGGCTTGACCTTGAAGGAGCTGGGGGTGGTGATGGCCAACAGGGAGCTCTGGCATGGGCTGATTCATGAGATCACGAAGAGTTGGAAGTGACTGAACGAATGAACAACAACAAAATGATCCAACTGTTCCTATGGGCCATCTAAAATGTACATTTAGTATGATTTTTTCAAGAATGTTGCCCCAAGTGGTGAAAAGCATGTTTGTCACAACACATTATTTTCTTCATCTGTGTGTGATGAATTTAAAGTGCTTTGGGCCTGCCAATTTGAAGAAAAATATAAGTATATGCAAACTTCATGACTTTGTTCCCTTCCTGCATTTCAGAAGTACGTCAAAATACAGTAAAGGAAATCATGCTGACAAAGAATACTTCCAGCTCACTTTCCACACACATAGCTAAAACTGTAAATCTTATGCACCTTTGTATGTAACATGCCAAGCATTTGTAAAGTAAGTGCAGACTTCTGTACAGCTAATTTTTCCAATCATTAATGTATGTATAGAAGCATTGCTTAGTCAACTAATTTACTAAAATGTCATTCCTCCTCCCACGAGTACCTGAAGATCAATAGAAAATATAGGGAGGAACAAAGTCAAATGAAGGACTAAAGCTCAAGTGTGGAGCACTTGCTTTGGGATAGAGAAGATCCCAAGTTCAATCCCAGAAATCCCATATTAAAAAGAAAAGAAAGGATCAGGTTGTATGGAGCACTTTTGCCTGAGCATAAAGATGCAGGAAGTCATAGGTCAGGTGGACGAACCATCTAAGATGACTTGAGGAAACTTCCTATAGTTCTCCTTCAACAGCAGAAAACTCCCAGAATTCCCTAAGTTGCATGGCAACTGAGTATCCTGGCAACGATACCCAAAAAGTTACTTTTCAAAGCTCCACCATCCCCTCAATTTAATTTAGACTTCACATTAAGCTTGATCTGATGTTGACCAGGACTTTGAACGCCATCACTCTCCTTTCTTAAAACAAAGCATTTTTTCAGCAGAAAAAAATCACAGAAATTAGAAACACATGGCTTCTAGTATCTTGTGTAATGGCAAGTGAATCCTAACACAGGATTCCAATATATGGCTAGCATCACAGCTCATCTGACCCAGAAAAAGTAGCTACTTGGAGTCTGCATGCTTAACGTAATAATTCAAAGCATGCTGTCAACAAATGTTTACCAAATGTTAAGAAAGAGAGTTCCAGCTCTTTATATATGCCAGCTTAAGTTATCCTTCCAACTTCCTTTCTCCTGGTCAAGAAGACACTGAGTGACAATGAGTGCTAGGGTTTTGTTTCACAGTAGATAACCCTCTATGTGAAAAATCATTTAGTCCAAGTCCAGCTTAACAATTAAAAAACACTCATGGTCAATACCACTGACCATGGTATTCTTCTGGATAACCTAGGGGGGTTGGGAATTGGAGGAATGCTGTTGACGTTTCTATATAGTGGTGCTTAGGAGCAGATAGTCCTCAAAAAAGGAGCCGTTATGTTGCATTCCACAAGGTGCCATTCTATCCCCAATGCTTTTAAACATTTAAATGAAATTGCTGGGAGAGATCATTCAGAGGTATGGCGCGAGGTTCACCCATGCCTTCAGAACAGCTTTGATTCGGGTGAAGAAAAACAAATCGGAACTGAATCCAGACAAAACATAGGCATTTGCCATTAAGAGTTCTAACCTGTGGTTGGAGGTGAGTGTAAGAAGTGTTGAGGGCACCATCCCTTTACCTCCAGGTAGAGATTTATAAACTGAGGTTAGAAACACATTAAGGGCAGGCAGCTGTGTGATCTGGAGGGTGGGGATATAAAAGGAAGAGAAGCGGGGGGGAGGGCTGTGTGTGAGAGAAAAAAGCTTTGGGTTTGTCTGTGAAAGTTCTGAAACAAATCAAAAGGAGTGAGTACTTCTAAAGCTTATTGGTGTATATTGAACTCAGCTTGCCCATGGAGCAGAAGTAAATTATATATGCCACTGCTCTTACAGTCCAGCTGCCTAGGGAGGAAGGAAAACTCCCACAGTGTGCCAACCAGTTCTGGATGGGGTAAGACTTTCCATGAAAAACTTTGTTCACAGATTGGCAGTGCTCCTGGATCCGTCTCTCCAAATAGTAGCCCAGATTGATGCAATGGTCAGATGTGCATATTACCAGCTCTGGATGATACCATATATCAGCTGTGACACTTCCTATAACTGGAAGACCGAAAGATGGTAGCCCATGCACTGGTAGCCTCTAGGTTGGACCTTTGCAGTTCACTGTACTATGGGCCACCTCTGTACCAAGTTCAGAAACTACAACTAGTTCAACACACAGCAGCCAGATTGGTCACGGGAACATCCAGGAGTTAATTTATTATGCCTATGCTAAAATCACTGCCAATTAATTTATGGGCAAATTACAAAGTGTTGGTTCTGACCTTTAAAGCTCTACATGGTTTTAGTCCAGGTTTGGGTCCAGATTACCTACAGGATTGCCTCCTCCCATATAAACCATCCCATACACTGTTGGGTAGCTAATGAAAAA
This sequence comes from Anolis sagrei, assembly GCF_037176765.1. Taxonomy (NCBI): domain Eukaryota; kingdom Metazoa; phylum Chordata; class Lepidosauria; order Squamata; family Anolidae; genus Anolis; species Anolis sagrei. The sequence goes on from NC_090021.1 coordinate 68,570,445, forward strand.
ATCCTCTTCTCCTTTTTTCTACACTATAATTACTTCCTGCAGCAAAATCTTAGATAGTCATTTCAGCAAACATAGGCAAACTATGGCTTGTGTTTGCATGCACATGGTCATGATCTAACAAGAACTCTGGAAACTACAATTTGCCTGTTTTTAGGGGGATCTCAAACTATCGTTTGCCACAGACAATGATTGGAAGTAGGAAAATGAGAGTGTGTCATGATCTCTATCTCATGTCATTCAACTATCAGCCTTTATTTATTTATTTATTTATTTATTTAAAAGTTTTGTATACCGACCTTCTCACCTCTCTTGAGGGACTCAGACCGGTTTCCAACCATAAATCACATACAGTCAATAAAACATCAGAATTTATATTACAATAAAACATTAAAACAGCAATTACATTCAATAACTACAATAGTCAGTCATCCTACTAAAAGCATTGTTCATCATCCTCCATCCATATCTCAGGGTGTTGGCTCACTCATCGAATGCCTGTCTCCATAACCATGTCTTCACCTGTTTCCTGAATGTCAGGATAGAAGGGGCGGTTCTGATCTCCAGTGGGAGAGAGTTCCAGAGTCGCGGGGCCACCACCGAGAAGGCCCTGTCCCTCGTCCCCACCAGGCGCGCTTGCGAGGCTGGTGGGACCGAGAGCAGGGCCTCTCCAGATGATCTTAATAATCTTGATGGTTCATAGGGGAGAATACGTTCAGAGAGGTAAACAGGGCTGGAGTCGTTTAGGGCTTTATAGGTTAACACCAGCACTTTGAATTGTGCTCGGAAGCTAATTGGCAGCCAGGGGAGCTGGTGTAACAACGGAGTGGTGTGCTCCCTGTACCCAGCACCCATTAGTAGTCTGGCTGCCGAGTGTTGGACTAGCTGCAGCTTCCGGGCAGTCTTCAGAGGCAACCCCACGTAGAGAGCGTTGCAGTAATCTAAACGGGATGTAACCAAAGCATGGACCTTTCTGACACATAACACATGGCCATGGGCCAAAAGGGAGGACAGGACATATGAACCAGCCATAAAAATCAATTGCCTGAAGGTGGGGAGGAAAGTGGACTCCAGAATGTGGAAAGGGGCTAGCTCCAGGTACCAGGACTTTTGAGTGATTTATGATATTGTAGCTAGGCCTATATGATGGGCAGTAGTATGAGACTCTTGTATTCCAAACAATAAAGACATTTGGTATCTTCAGCCCTTGTGCGTCTCTGTGTGTTCTTTCAGAGAAGACTGATACAGAGCAACACAAGTTGGTACTGAGAAACCTTACAGAGTGAAGGGTTATATATGTGGTGGAGAATTTAGGCTAATCTACAATTCCTTGGCAGTTCATAAAGTGTCCAATTCAGAGTTTGTGCTACATCTGAACACATCCCTAAAATTCTTCCATGTCATATTTTAAGTAAATTTATTCTTAAGCCCATTGACTTCCAAGTGCTGCACTAAGCAATTTTCTTGGACTTCAAATTGAAAAAAGTAAAAACTTACAAGCAAGTTTGGCACCGAGGGGTCCATCACCAATAATAAAAACGTTCCAACTTAAATTGAACAGACTTTCTGTTTCCACTCTACAAGTGGAACTTGGTTCAGGCCCATATCATCCACAAAATAAATAAAAATATCTGTATTACACACATGGTTTTCATTGAAACCTATTAAAGTTCCAATGTGGCAAGCCAGGCTTAGTCATAGGCACTGTTTCTTCAAGTCCAATTGGAGTAAAAAAGATAAAGTTAAATTAACAGAGGGTAGAGGAGAGTCTACAACATTTAAATTTATCAGGTGAGCCCTCAGGATTTTAAGATTGACAGCTGTTTCCACCATTCTTTCCTGCTGTAACTGTCTCAAGAGGTATTACTCCAAGTTTTGAAACATACGGTTTATATCCAGCCACTGACTGAATTTTCAAGGAATATCTTCAGTTGACTTTAATTTAACACCACATAAAATACGTATAACTGAAACACAATACAGACTCAAGCTACATCTTCCAATAAGGTAACCTCTACCCCAAATTTGGTGTGGTCGTCAGCAAGCAAAATGTTTATTTAAAAAATTCTGTATTTGGAGAATCACATGAAGCCATTTCTGTAATTAATAGGATGTGGTAGTGATGATGGAGGAGGAGGAGAAGGCAGCGGCAAAGAGAAAAGTTACTAATGTATGGTCCCATTTTTTGAGAACTATAGTCCACAGAGTCTGCTCAATAATAAAACTGTTAATCTTAATGATCCCATAGGGCTCCCTTCTTTTTTTCTGACAGCAGTGTTACACTTTAGTGTAATAGATAACACTCAATAAAATAGAACTATAAAAGGAAGAAGGAAGTATGAAAATCCACCCAAGCTCTGAAATAAGTCATACTTTTCTTTGTAAAAGGATAACAAACAGGTCATGCAAGTGAACTTGAAGTTGTACATATTTCTATGAAGAATATATAGTAAGTACAATGATAAGACATTTCATAACAGAAATTATTGCCAAATAAATGTCACCTTCTGGGAGAATCCATTTAAGTGAAAATGTATTTTCATGACCTAATTCCTGAAATATGTTATCAGAAAAAGATGTGTTTGCTGACCTTTGCTGTCCCTTTGTCTTTTCTCATCTTGCCTCAACATGAGAGGAAAGACTCTTTTGGCTCAATAATATAACACATGCCTTGCATGCAAAAGGACCCAATTCAAGTGCCCAAAATCTTTAGGAGGGGCTACAGGCATCCTGGGGAAAACACATTAGTACAGACAGTGCTTAAGTTGGCAGAAGAATGATTTGGCTCATTGTGGAGGATGTGCCTACATTTCTTCTACCAATTGAAGGAATATAGCTCAGTGGTAGAGCATGCATGTTGAAATGAAACACAAGAGAGAAACATCCCAAACAGAATTAGTCTCAGAGGAGACAAACAGTATTTATGTAAATGCCATTGATCCAACAGGTCTGTCATGGCAACTGGATTTACAATATGCACTCTTAAATAAATAGACCTCATGTATAAGTCAAGGACAGGTCCTGGGCCATTTTCCCTCCAGGCATTTAAAAAGGCCAAAGCAGCAGAGAGTTGATGGGGCTGGTACTTAGTTTAGGTTTTCCTAATACAGACTAAGTTCTCACCTTCCAACACTCTACTCAGAGATGGTTCTTTCTTTGATAAGAGTTAAGGTACAGTATATATACTGACCTATGGGTAAGACCACCCAATTTTTTGAGTTAAGTTTTTGAACATAACTTCCAGACTTGTATCTAAATATATAGAGGACATCCCCCATTGCTTTTTTTTTCTTTCCATTTAAAAAACTGTTACATTTTAATCCTACTATACAACTACTTTGGTATCTCTTGATCTAAGTGGATCATCGTTATCTAAAATACCAAGTGGTAGCTTCAAAAGCTAAAGACAAAGTAGTGTCATCAGATAAATCTAAGTGTTCAGGTGCTACTACAGGGCTAGAAATTCCCCCACATGAGGCACTGTGCCTTATCCACCAACTCCTGTGCCTGAGATCTCCATTCTTATGTTAAATGGATCTACACCAAGACAGCCTCCAGCACTCTCCTGCGAAAGCATCATGATCCTTGGTGTCGATGCCCACAGTACATCCAGCAGAAACTCTCAATAAGATAAAAGAATGCCAGGCTTCAAGTCAATGGCTTAATCCCACTTTCGGGAATACAATGCATCCTGGAGATGGGGTGTGTGTGTGTGTGACTGTGGACATAGTCTTGTCCAAGATGAATAAAACACTTCCATTGAACTTTGGAACCAGGTGACTACTTGGTGTTCTCCCAGGTGCTGCACTGGGTAGTGCACCTTGTTGCCTTACTAGTTTATTCTCTTGTATGTCTGAGTAGCCCTTAACTAAGAAAACTCTGCAGAATTATTGAGCTCACTATGTCAGATAACTTGAAGGTGCACACATAAATCCCTAAGGCAGTGGCAGTTGGTAGATTTCATGTCACTGATTTGGTAAATCTGCTCTGGTTGAAACTCTGGGTGTTAAAGTTGCTGACTCTTATCCCCCAAAATAGATTTAGCAGCTTGGATAGTTCCATTAAACTTAAGCTTAAAACTCAGAATGAATTCATCAGCCTATGGAAGCTACCATCTGTTACTGGATTTCGTGTTGCTGATCAGGACGCCACATTATTTTCCCCAATAGACCATTTGTCTTGGGAAGAAAGCCATACATGATGCACTGGGAAGGAGTTTTCCATACAACACAGACAATATCCAGGATGGTATTTTCAGTCAGATTATTTGGCAAGAAAAGAGTCAATGTGGTACAGTTTTGTGCTAGACATGGAAACCCATTAGATGACCCTGGCATGTCATTGTCTCTTAGCTAAAGAGGAAATCACTGGCAACACTCCTCTGAATAAATATTGACAAGAAAAAACTAGGATAAGGTTGCCATAAATTGGAATTGTTTTGAAGGCACACAAAAACAATGATGCAAGGATAGCGACGGTTTCTCTGCAAGTTCCTGCAAGGAAGAAATAGGCTGGACTAGCCGGCCTTGTGATTTCTTCCAACTGTGATTCTATAATTTTAATAACAATTAAACCAATGGTTCCAATTCTGATCCCCACTGGGGTGCTACTTAGAAGTGTAAATGAGAACTAGAAAACATCAAGCTACACAGTTCAGCTCCAGGACAATCTCTACTTTCAATTTCCTCTCTTCGATCAGAAGTGATTTTGGATGTGGAACTACATGGTTTATCTGGTCATTATAAGATCTAAAACAGGATTCTGTCATTGCCAAGCATTGCTATTCCACTAGACCATAGGAGCAGAGAATGACTTGCAACCAGAATGCAAGAGTTCCCTTCTGCTTTTAAGCTCATTCATTGTCAAACGACAAGTGATTAGTATAACCGGTTAAAACTTCAGCCCACCTTGCTCCCCCATGATCCATAGGTTGAAAATATTCCAAAACACAAAACGTGATTTTGCCATTTTTACTATATCATTGTAAATACTATATTTACAATTTTACTATATCATTGTAAATACTGGAACTTGCATCCACAGATTTTTGGATCCACAGAGAGTCCTGGAAACACAACATAGTAGATCCCAAGTGCCCGCCATAATTAGAATGACCTGAGTGCCCTTCCTTTTTTACTTATGTTTCTTGTCCCTGTTGGTCATGTAAACTGATATTCTCAGTAACAAATTTTCCAGGTCAGAAAAATATCTGAGATTTCAAAGTCAAAACTTGAGATCTAGGAACAGGTTTCCAGTGATGTCACCATGGCATTAAGCAAAATGTCTTAAGCATCAACCACATTTGGCCAGCAAGTCTTTCAATTAACAACATCTAATAAATGGGAAAATATTTATCTAGCTGAAAATTAAGTTTCCCGCTGAACACAAAGGGGTGGCAGCAACATTGAATTGTAACATTGAATTCTGCTGTCTCTTATTGCTGTGAACCGCTGTGAGTCGTCTTCGGGCTGAGAACAGCGGTATATAAGTAAGGTAAATAAATAAATAAATAAATAATAAGAAGGGACAAAGAAAAAGCCAGGAATGATGGAAGAGAGAAAGAAGACTAGATAGAAAGAGAGGCCTGGGAGAGAAAATGAAAGTAGACAAGAGTTGTTGGTTACAGAAAAAGATATTAGCAACAGAAGGACAGAGAAAACAGAGGGGACAAGAAAGTTCAGCCAAAAGATGTGCATGGAACAACAGAGAATGAGGATGAGAAAGAGAGAAAAGTAAAGTGGAGAGGTTTTCAAGTGCCTAAGTAGAGCAACTGACATGCATCACAGTTCAATGACTTCAATCATTTAGATAGGATGAGGAAGATGAGATCTGAAATGGAATAATTTAAAATAAGATAGGAGCAGTCACAAACAACAATACTGTTCTGCCAGGGACAGCGATTCCCAAAGCAGCCGAAAGAAAAGACTGACCTCCCCCTCCTGCAAAATCTTCCACCATGTGCTGCAATGAAAAAGTTCAATCCAAGAAAGATGCATATGTTTATGTGAAATCTTTCCATTCCATCTCTCTAGTGCAAGTTTAATTTTCCACTGAGTACTGCCAACATTCTCTCAGAGACCCAAAAATAAAGGAATACTAACACAAGCTTAAGCATGCACTCAGTAAAGAGATCAAATATGTCTTTGCTCTGCCTTGATTGTGGAAGACATCCCTCAGATGCACAAAAATCATGTAAGTCTACCAATGTAGCATTGCCAAAAGTAAAAAAAGAAAGGTGGCTCAATTCATTACAAAACATCCTCCATTAAAAGAAATGGCCAAGTGGACAACAGCAGTACAAAAGCTAAAGGTAAGGGTTTCCCCCTAACATTAGGTCTAGTCATGTCCAATTCTGGGGGATGGTGCTCATCTCAATTTCTAAACCAAAGAGCCAGCATTGTCTGTAGATGTCTCCAGGGTAATGTGGCCAGCATGACTGCATGGAGCGCAGTTACCTTCCTGATGAAGCGGTACCTATTTATCTACTCATATTTGCATATTTTTGAACTGCTCCGTTTGCAGCAAGAGTTCACCCCGCTCCCGGATTCGAACCGCAGACCTTGTGACCAGCAAGTTCAGCAGCTCAGTGGTTTAACCCACTTCATCACCGGGGGCTCCTTTTAATACAGGCACCATAAAAAGACAAAGAAAAAATTCTTTTCTCTCTGTAAAGCACAAGCTGAACTGGCCTTATAATCTGTACTATTATTTTGGGTGGGCATGTTTCCCAATTTACAAAAGACAAGCTAACAGTTGCCTCTTTGAAAGGCTCTTCAGTCCTAAAGCAGCTTGAAGATAAAGAGATGCATTTATACTTTCTGGTACAAACTTCCGAAAATGGAGGGAAACATGTCTTCTGGCAAGTAATCCGTTGCCATTCTTTATCCAAAAATATATTATTTGGAAAGTAAAAGACTTGGGACAATTTTTTCATGAAGCAAGAGCCCTATGGCATCTCGAAAACCAGCCATATTATTGTTCATAGGCAAAAATCAAGATACAATTTGCAGACACAATTCTGAGAGGGAGGGCAAACTTGAGCCCTCCCTCCTGGTGTTTTGGAGTCCAACTCCCATGATTCCTAATAGCCTCATGCCCCTTCCTTTTTCCCCTCAGCTGTTTAAGCGGAAAAGGAAAGGGGAAAGGAAAGGGCCTGAGACTGTTGGGAATGGTGGGAGTTGGAATCCAAAACATCTGGAGGGAGGGCCCAAGTTTGCTCATGCCTGCTCTAGGGATAATTGTTTTATTCAGGATTCAAAATCCAGTCAAAAAGTATTGTTAAAACAGAACAAAGGTCTATTTAAAAAAGGAGCAAAGGCAAGAAAATGTTAATATGTGTCAGTCAGGGCACTTTCTATCTTCTAACTTGATCACAACATTCGATATCTCCTCTTCACACCCTTCTGAGGCTTCAATTTATATACACACTTACTTTATTGGAAGTGGACTCTACTAAATTCAGTGGAGTCCACCTCTGAGTAGACATGTATATTGTACTATAAACTGCAACTATATTGTACAATAAACTCATTTACAGGCGCACAATTACCAACTAACTCAGTAGAACTGCTGATTAACAATAATTAAGGATTGGAAAATCTCCAACTTTCTAGTTTTGTGAAGTCTGGTAAAAATAGATCACAAATTTGTCATTTGAATTACCCATTCTTAGGAGATCGACAAATATGTCCATCTTGCTTTCTCCCACATTCAAATTTTGCAAGTTTTTCGTAAATTCTAAGAGAAAAAATTAACTGAAATAAAATATTTGCCTACTGCTACTATGTTTACAGTAGGACTAAGGGTGTAAAATGCAACAAGCAGACAACAAAGCTGCAACACAGATTTTGGATTTCTCATAAGCAAATGCCGACTTTATACTTTCCAACTTATGATTTGTATGAACAAGGAGCTCTTTCAAAGAAAAGGTAAAAGAATATGCAGCTACCTATAACACACAATTCAGCCCTTCACAATTTAAGTTATCAGTCAACAGCATCTGAATTCAAAGTCTTTGCTCACTGAACTATAACTGAAAAAACTTGCAAAAGGGAGAGAGTAGTCAAGTTCAGCCTGGCATGCCTTTCTTCTCTTTTTTTTAAATTCTGGAATCCCATCCAGCTTCAATTAGCTAAGATTGCTAAATGCCTCCACACCCCAAACACACCTTCAGAGGGATCCACCTAGTTTCCTTCACCACCTCACGTTTCAAAATTCTGCGAAGAAGCGAAATAATAAACCTGAACATCTGGAATTGAACATGGTTTCTTCCACCGATTCATAAACCTGGATGATGACCATAGTACTGTGATTATTTGTCATCACCACCACCATCAATAAATTTGATGACACAACTAATATGTCCCCGATGGATTACTCATTTAGCCCAGTGAGACCCCTTCTACACTTCCATATAAAAATCAGGTTATCTGCTTTGAACTGGATTATATGGCAGTGTAGAGTCAGACAATCCACTTCAAAGCAGATAATGTGGATTATCTGCTTTGATAATCTGGATTATATGGCAGCGTAGAAGGGGCCTGAGAGTGGAAACCTTAAAAGAAAGGATTGTAGTTACAAGTTTCAGTTATGAAAGAAGAAGCAGGAAATGAAGGGGGTTGTGATCGTCATGGAGTAAGAACTAAGGCTTTACTATCTTTAATTAGGTAACAGGATTTTAATTTATGGATTGATGGATAGATTGATTTACTGAATTTTTATACCACTTTTCTCACCCCTGGCGGGACTCAAAGCAGTTTCCAACATAGTCACAGCAAAATTTAATGCCAGACATACATGTGAAAAAACCAAACATAAAATCAACAATAACATATAACTCTGAATTAAAACTATTAAACTAAATTAGTAAAGTAATGGCTTCCCCTGACATTAAGTCTAGTCATGTCCAACTTTAGGGGTGCTCATCTCCATTTCTAAGCTGAAGAGCCAGCATTGTCTGTAGATACCTCCAAGGTCATGTGGTCAGCATGACTGCATGGAGTGCCCTTACCCTCCTGCAGAACCGGTTTCTATTGATCTCACATTGCATGTGAATAGAAGCTGGGTCTAATAGCAGGAGATCACCTTGCTCCCCAGATTCAAACAGTCAACCTTTCAGTCAGCAAGTTTAGCAGCTCAGCGATTTAACCCGCTGCACCACCATAAATCATATTAAATCATATTAAATCATACAATATAAGCCAAATTTAGACATTAAAACATAGAATTAAAACATATTAATATAAACATTAAAATCACATGATCTAAAAACTGTAATCTGAGGCCATTCCAAATGTCAATTGCACATAATCCCTGTTCATCACTGCTTACTAACCAAAGGCTTGGTCCTACAGCCATGTTTACTTTCTGAAGGCCAGGGGGGAGGATGCTGATCGAATTTCACTGGGAAGGGAGTTCCAAAGCAGACAAGGAATTTAACAAGGAATTGAAGAGTTATGTCTTGGTAAAACAAATATGTATGTATATTTCTATCTGTCCCGGATTGACCTCATCATTGTTCCACAGACAGATTAAGGATTATTATTATTATTATTATTATTTGAAACACAACAAGATTAGTACACAGCAAACAAGATCACTATTCTGGCTGTTGTATTGGATCATACGTCAGACACTTCCCAAGTGTCTAGGATTATGTGATGTATCAACGAATAATGTGTGCAGATCCAAGTAGGGTGGCCTTTTGCGTTTAACTGCAGGCCAAGGTCTTTAGGCACTGCACCCAGTGTGCCGAACGCCACTGGGACTACCTTTCCTGGTTTGTTCTAGAGTCTTTGCAGTTCGATCTTTAAATCCTCATACCATGTCAGATTTTCTAGTTGTTTCTCTTCAATCCTGCTGTTGCCTGGGATGGCAATATCAATGATCCATACTTTGTTTATTATTATTATTATTATTATTATTATTATTATTTTAGAAGCACATTGAAAACTCAAAGGGGGGTGAAGAACTGTGCTGAACTCAGTCTTTTGTTGTTCTTTTCTATTAGCCATAACTTGCCTTTAATTTAAGTATAGTTTATTTATTGGGTTGATGTGTGTTTTCCAGGCTGTATGGCCATGTTTCAGAAGCATGCTCTCCTGACATTTCACTTGCATCTATGGCAGGCATTATCAGAGGCTGTGAGAGAATGCTTCTAGAACATGGCCATACAGCCCAGAAAACACACAACAACCCAGTGATTCCGGTCATACATAGTTTAATTATGTTTTTCACTAACATTTGGAGTGCTAGCATGGTTTGAGCATTGGACTATGGCTCTGGAGACCAAGGTTTGAATCCCCATTTGGCCATGGAAACTAGCTAACTCCATGACAGATCAGCTTTGGGTCACTGTTAAATTGGAAATGAGTTGAAAGCATACAATAAATTTAGCTTTCTTTCTTATAAATGGAGTAAACCGCTTAGAGCCGTGGTTCTCTACCTGTGGGTCCCCAGATGTTTTGGCCTTCAACTCCCAGAAATCCTAACAGCTAGTAAACTGGCTGGGATTTCTGGGAGTTGTAGGCCAAAACACCTGGGGATGCACAGGTTGAGAACCAATGGCTTAGAGTCTCAGAGTGGGGAAAAGGCAGGATATAGATTTATCATTATCATTTTACAATCTCACCAACAAATGGACAAGATGCAGTGTAGTCAAGTGCCATATCCATAAAATTGTTGAAGGTTTCTCCTTTAGTGAAGCGTAGACATTTTAAAAAGGAATCTTACCTAAAACAGTCTCCCATTTTTCCTTAGTTTCTATCAGATTAATATATATCTACGAGAGAAGGTGTTTTCTTGACGGTCAGTGCTTTGGAATGCTCTCCTTAGAAAAGCATCCATCAAAGGCATTTTATTTCCTCTGGCTTTTAAAGATATGTGACCTATTTTTCTAAAATATTTTTTATATTCTGTTTATAATGTTTTTTGTAGAATTTTCTGTTTTCATAATGTGCTTCATATTTTATTGCAAGCCACCCTGGTGATGTTCTTAAAAAGCAGACTAAAATCCCAATTAGAAATGAATGTGTGGATGCCTTGCAAGTGCCTTTATTTTTGTTTGAAAAATGTTAGTGGTCAAGGAAACCTTCTAGCAAGCACTTCTGGGTTGAACACTCTAAACACAGCAACTTATAGCAGGAGACTGTGGGTGTGTTATGTGAGACATCTAGTGGCAAGACGATGCAATGCAAAGCAAATTTCTTTGGACTTTGTCTCTTTGTGTTTATGCTCACCCACCTTGACCCTGCAGCAAAGCCAGGCTATAAATCAAAGTTAACTAAACTGAATGTGAATTAATAGCCCTGTTTCTACAAGTTCACCATCTGCTTGACTTTACAGGATGCAATTAGTCTCACAAATGTCAAGAATACGATAGCCTTACACTGGGAAAGGCTAGTCTCCAAGGCTACATAAGAAAATCTTTATACTTGTGATATTTGTAGAAGAAACAGAGTAGGGCTTCCTAATTTTTAGAATCATGGAGTTGGAGGAGACCACATGGGCTATCTAGTCCAACCCTCTGCCATGCAGGAAAACCACAATCAAAGTACCCCCAGACAGATGGGGCATAGCTCCCAGAATTCTCCTCTTCCAGCTATAGCCCAAAACACAACTTCGTACAGTATGGCACTATAATGTAATGCCACTTTTCTTCCTCACCACTTGCTTAACTAAAATCTTTGGAATATGTATCTTTTTGCTGTGAAGATGGCTTGTTACTCATTCTAGTCTTTCAGGCCAATTCCTTGGTCTGGAAAATCATAGCTCTTGGAAAAAACTTTTTAAAAAATTAATGCATTCCAGTTACTACATGAAAGTTATAATTGTAAAAGGTCTTTAATTTCTCTCTCTCTCTACTACAAGTTCCAGAATACCATAATATTCAGCCATGGTTGTTAAAGGTGTCAAATTCTATTAGTTCTATAGTATAGATGTAACCTATGTTGGGGGTAAGATTCAGCACACTGGAGAGCTACTTTTTTGGTCTATGACATAGACCACTACCAAGATGTAAGGAAGTGACCCTGAGCTAGCATTGCAGGACAAGTCCAATGTTGGATCTAACCCTTTGTAGCTAACTTTCAGGACTTCAGTGATGTCAGTTGCACAGGGGCTGAGTATACTTCATTAAAAACAAACTATTAAGAGAGTCAATCTGTGTATTTGGTCTAGATAGTCTATTAGAGTTTTGTTTGTTTGTTTGTTTGTTTTGCTTTGCAACTCTGAAGGTCTGAATTTGGAGCAGCTTGCAGGGAGAGGAGGTGCTCAACCTTTCACACAAGGGCTGTTTTCACAATGAAGCTGCTTTTCTTCCTACAGGTAAAATGGTACCAGAATGGCATTGTTCCGTGCTGTTGCAAGCAAAGGAGGGGGAAAAAACCAGAAAACCATCTGCACTGACCATTTAGTGCAAAGGGCCACTCAATGTGAAGAGATGATCTGTTAAGCAGGTCAAAGCCCAGAACTTCATTTTCATAAGTCTTGTGTCACTCTGAATTCATCCCAACTATCCCAAGCAAGCTGCAGCTTTGGGCATGTGTTTGGCAATTTCAAAAGGGAACACACTATGTCTCTTAAAATCGCTATCCCATCTTCCCTGGGCTCAGTCAGCCTGGGGACACAAGATGGCATTATTTACTATTTATTGAGGCAACAGATCATGCTGGTCACTTGTCACCCAGAGTGAGGTTGGCCAGAGTAATAAGGTGATCAGGGAAGGGAGAAGGTTATTCCTCCTTTCCCCCTTCTCTCATCACTCTGGTGTGACAAATGACCAGCATCTGCTGGCTACTGCAAAAGGAGGATTATAGAATCCTCTATCCATTCCACCCCCCTGCCAAGAAGCAGGAAAATTGCATTCAAAGCACCAGGAGGAGATGGTAAAGGAGGTGGCCATCTGACAGTACTGAACTGGGATCAGTGCCACTGGATGACCAGGATTCCCTCCTGCCTCTGAAGCAGCCAGGGTCAAAACCAAGCTTGGGCAAACTAAGGCTGGGGGGGCCGCAGATGTGGCCCTCTGGCTGCTTACCTCAGGCCCTCCTCATTTTCTCTGACCTCTTGGCATAAGGATACAGTGGCCTGCCATGTCCTTATGCCAAAAAGATGGGGGAGGAAGGCACATAGCAGATGAAAGTCCTCTGGAGCATTCTCAGTCACATCCGTCCGGCATAAGGACAATATGAATGGCCCCATCTTTATGCCAGGAAGATGGTTCAAAGAAGGCGCACTGTGACTGAAAGCCCTCCAGAGCACTCTCAAATGTCACCTGTCTAGCCCTCCTCCTGACATAATGGCAAGAGGACAGCCCGAGGATCAGGGGAGGAGGATGGGGAGAGGGAGGATCAGGGCAGTTGTTGTGTGTCCTGCCTTCCTTCCGGCATAAGGATAAGGTGAGCAGCACCGTCCTAATGCTGGGAGAACAACCTGGGGATGACCCAGGCCCTGTCCTGCCCCCTCCTGGCCAAAACCTCTGCAAGAACCTCCCCCTCCCAGGCCCATGCCAGCATGGGCTTGGCCCCCCTCCCTCAATGAAGCCCCAAGTCAAAAACGTTTTCCCATGCTTGGTCTAAACCATCCAGGACCAATAGTTTATTATTGTTTTTCATCCAAACAGGAACACCCATAGAATCTATGGGCTTTCAGAATTTGTTGTTCATTGCAACGCTCACCAGGAATCTCATTTTAACCCCTAAGTCTTCACAGTACCTGGAGGCCCACACCTTATTTCTCTCTGCTCTACAACAATCTATACTCCAACAGTAACTACCCAACCAGTCTGCTATGACTGTAAAGCTGTATGGCATTGCTGAACTATGCAGAGTTGTTTCAGGACAGGAAACAGTCTTGAACTTTGACAAAGGAAGAGAAGCCAAGAGGATAAGTGTGACATGGAGTTTTCCGACATGAAAATAAAACCCACAGGCAGAAGGGATGCTTTAATCACTGGTGCACACTGTGTGTTGTTTACTTTGTTGAAACAAAGTGCACCAACTGAGCACGTTCCTTGAGAAGCCAGATCTGACCTCAGTGGTACATGCCTTAGTTACATCTTGTCTGGATTACTGTAATACATTCTATGTAGGGCTGCCTCTGAAGAATCCTCAGAAACTTCAGCTGGTCCAAGGAGCTGTATCCAGGTTGCTCACTGGAGCTGGCTGCTGGGAGCGGACAACCCCCCCTGTTGAAGCAGCTCCACTGGCTGCCAATCTGTTTCTGGGCACAATTCAATGTGCTGGTTAAAACCTTTAAAGCCCTAGACAGTTCAGGTCCAGACTATTTGGCTGACTGCATCCCCTTATACAAACCTGCCTGGGCCCTTCTCTTGGTCCCATCTCCATCTCAAGCTCGGTTGATGGGAATGAGAGAGGGACAAGCTAAAACCTTTTTATTCAGACATCCTTTTAAAGATGAAGTGGGTGCTGTGGTTTTTAACTTTGAATTTGTTTTAATCGTTTTTAATTGACAATAGTTAATACTGTTTATACTTAAACCTGTTTTAATAATCATATATTTGTATATTTTAAATGATTATGTTAATGCCTTTATGTTAAGCCACTTTGAGTCCCCTTTGGGGGAGATAGAGTGGAGTATAAATAAATATAATAGTAACAATAAATGATTCTCTAAATTATCAACTGTAGACACCCCTTTTAGAGAGAATTCAAAATGCTGGTGATGACATATAAAGACCTACACAGGTCAGGTTATTTGAAGGACTATACTATCTTGGATGAACCTGCCTATGTTTTGGGGTCTTCTGGGAAGGCCGGTTCTCTATCTCACCATCCTCACAAGTACATTGGATGAGAATACGGGAAAGGGCCTTAACCATAGCTTGTCACTGTTTCCGGAATGTCCTTCCCAGAAAGGTTTGACTGGCAGACCCTTACTTTCCATGAGCAGGTAAGACTTGTTTATTCCACTAGGCTTTTGGGAACTCTTTTTTTTAGTGGAGAAAGGCTTTGTACAAGTTGAGTATCACTTATCCAAAATGCTTGGGGCCAGAAGTGTTTTGGATTTCTTGGGAATTGGAATATTTGCATATATAGTGTACCTAATGAGCTATCTTGGAGACCGGGCCCAAGTCTAAACATGAATTTAATTTATGTTTCATATACACCTTATACAGATAGCCTGAAAATAATGTATGCGGAATATTGGTAAATATTTTGTATATAAAATACATTTTTGTAGACGAAACCATTAGAAAGTAAACATGACACTATCTCAGCCATCCATGTGGATATTTTGATTTCCAGATAATGGCTGCTCAACCTGTAGACCAGTGTTTCTCAAACTCTGCTCCTCCAAGTGTTTTGGTCTTCAGCTCCCAGAAATCCCAGATAGTTTACCAGCTGTTACGAATTGTGGGAGCTGAAGTCCAAAGCATCTGGAGGAGCAAAGTTTGAGAAACACTGCTGTCGACTATACTGTACTTTTATTGTTGTTATTGTTTAATGTACTTTAGTTGGCTTTACATTTTATGATGGTTTAATTATTTTTCAACGTATGTGTGGTGGTGATGGTTAACTATGTATGTTTTAACTGCTGTACGCCGCCCTCAGTCCCAAAGTGGGGAAAAGGCAGGATACACATAAATATAAATACGTTCAACAACAATGATACTTCTGGACTGGATTTGATGTCCAAAACACATTAAAATGCAGAACTTGGAAAGGTACTTTTGGCAGATTATGAAAGCTTTTATCTAAAATGTTTCTTTTCCAAGAGCAGTGAAACTCTGTCCAAATACAAGAAGGTTGAGCCAGCAGTCCTTGCTCAGGAAAAACTCTGAGACAGCAGCTGCATGGAATACCTCCTTGGGGCAAATTTTTTACACCTGCCTCAATTATACTGCTGTGTCTTTAGAAGTACATTCCTGGACTGACCCTTGTACGGCTGAGCACAGAGGGAAATGAATAAATACATCTTAAACTAGCACACAGTGGACTCTCCTTTCAACTAAAGTTTGAACAACAGGAGAGTGTATGGAGAAGAGATTCCAAAGCAAATCCTGTTTACTGAAATTGGATCACAAAGAAATGCATTAATTATATGTTCCATAGGAACCTATAAACATGACTACTTTCCATGACTAAGTGGGGATTCAAATCCTTGTCTGCAGAAATGTAGTCCAACATTCAAACCACTTTCCCATATTGGCTTTTTATCCCAGTTACTCTATGAATGCCAACCGGATTCATTGCCTAGAGGTGCACTGGAGCCCTGGTGGTGCAATGGGTTAAACATTTGTGCCAGCAGGACTGCTGACTGAAAGGTCGGCAGTTTGAATCTGGGGAGCAAGATAAGCTCCTGTCTGTCAGCTCCAGCTCCCCATGCAGGGACATGAGAGAGGCCTCCCAAAGGATAGTTAAACATCCAGGTGTCCCCTGAACAATGTCCTTGCAGAGGGCCAAGTCTCTCACACTAGAAAAGACTTGCAGTTTCTCAAGTTGCTTCTGACACACACAATAGCCCTACATTATAAAATCAATGCAGTTTGACACCATTTCAGCTTAGTTGCCATGGCTCAATGCTATGGAATCAGGGACATTGTAATTTTGTGGGACAGAGAAAGATAATGGAAAAATGGAACAACAGCACCTCCCCATGGCTGGAGTCAAGCACAGTCTCCATATGCCAGATATGAAAAAGAGGGAAGCCTTGCCTTTGTCTATGTCCTATCTGTCTTTGTTGTTAATTGTATAACAGCACTGAATGATTGCCATATATGTATTCTGTAATCCGCTCAGAGTCCCCTCGGGGAGACAGAGCAGAATATAAATAAAGCATGTTGTTGTTGTTGTTGTTAATGGTCTTGTAAAACTATAACTCCCACAATGCCACAACATTGAGCCATGGCAACTAAAGTGGTGTCACTATTAATTCTACTGCATAGATGTAACCTTGGACATCCTCACCAAAAAGAAGGAAAGGATTCCACAAAGGATTTTTCAACAGTCAAGAAAGACTGACTCACTACCATTGAGATCAGTGGGACTTGCTTTTTCAGGTAAGGGAGTGTAGTGTTGCAGTCCAAAACTCTTAAGGCAGCCTTCCCCAACTTGCTGTTCTTCAGAGGTTCGGAACTTCACTTCCCATTTATCACCCATGTTGGTCAAGATAGCCGATACTGATAGGGATGGCAATTGAGCTTTGGAAGGCTGTGGACACATCAGAATTAACCATTTAATGCTGCTCGAGGCTAGCTCCAAACTGTGGCAGCCAGTCAACAGATTCTCACAAAAGTGTGTGAAAGGAAGTCCTTAATGTGTGTCAAGAGGATCTTTCCATTTGGTATTATTTCTTTTTAGTGTCAGGAACGACTTGAGAAAATGCAAGTCGCTTCTGGTGTGAGAGAATTGGCCATCTGCAAGGACATTGCCTGGGGTCACCCAGATGTTTTACCATTCTGTGGAAGCCTTCTCTCATGTCCCCACATGAGAAGCTGGAGCTGAGAGATGGGAGCTCACACCACTTTCTGGATTAAACTGTCAACCTTTCGGTCAGCATTCCTGCCAGCACAAGGGTTTAACCCACTGTGCAACCAGAGGCTCCCTGATTTGGAATGATAAAACTATCCATCCTTCCAACAGAGCAATGAATTTCCTTGGAAAGTGAAGTTTACAACCCAACTTAAAGGTTATCCAAAGGTGCATCAGCATTGTAGAATTAATGCATTTTGAGACCATTTTCACTGCTATGGCTCAGTGCTATGGGGGTAGCAGTTTTACAAGATTTTGAGCCTTACTTGCCAAATTCCATAGCATTGAAACACAGCAGTTAAAGTGGTCTCAAATTGCATTGACTCCACAGTGTAGATCAGGCATGGGGAAACTTGGCCCCTCTGGGTGTTTTGGACTTCAACTTCCACCATTCCTAACAGCCCCATGCCCTTTCCTTTTCCTCCTCAGCTGCTTAAGTATCTGAGGAGGAAAAGGAAAGGACCTGAGACTGTTAGGAGTTGTGGGAGTTGAAGTCCAAAACACCTAGAGGGCCCAAGTTTCCCCATGCCTGGTGTAGATGCACACCAACACTTCTGAATATGAACAAATATTTGACACAGGGCAGATTAATTGAGACTTCACAATCCTACGATTGGTTCCATCCAAAATCGAAAACAAAACATTCCCCTGCTAATCCAGTTGGTTTCCCCCTGAAGTATTTATCTTTGATCCACCCATGATCCTATAAATCCTGTGTTAATGCACTGGAGCTGGGTCCCAATGCAAGTCTGAGGGCTGGCGCTCTCCAGCTAAAACATTCCTTCTCTCTGGAGTGATTTATAGGCTTCACAAGGCAAGAGGGGAGGGCAGAAGGGGCAGCCAAGCAGTGAAAAACCCAAGCGGAGTTTGGGAGCCTCAGCAAATCAATTTCATCCAGAAAAACATCAGGAAAAGGCAGAAGGAGGAGTGGAAGGAAGGAAAGTTCTTTGAAAGAGATGCAGGTGTTTTAGCCATAGGCTCCCTCAGAACAGGACATTCCCGAATTATAGGAGAGCGCTCCAGCAGTCGCTCCAAAGGAACCAACGTCCTGCTTGGCTCTTCCAAAAAAAAACACATCTGAAGGAACTGAAAAAATGCATGGAGAAAAATATCACTATGCAACACGATTTTTGTCCCTGGGTTATAAATGCCATTTCCTAATTGGTTCTATTATAAAAACATGGAAAAAGTTTATTAAACTGCAAATAAACTTTGTTTTTGTGAGACATTCTGCAGCACATTTTCCTCTAGTTTTTCAATGACTATCTCATCAAGTCTTAACCAATTCAGCATGGGTTGCTGTGAGTTTTCCAGGCTGTTTGTCCATGTTCCAGAAGCATTCCCTCCTGATGTTTCACCTGCATCTATTGCAGGCGTCCTCAGAGGTTGTGAAGTCACATCCCTGAGGACGCCTGCCATAGTTGCTGGTGAAACGTCAGGAGAGAATGCTTCTGGAACATGGCCAAACAGCCTGGAAAACTCACAGCAATCCAGTGATTTTGGCCATGAAAGCCTTTGACAATTCAGCATGGTTTGTGGCAAGCACAAAAATGAAGTTTCTGGAGTATAACAACTCCTTTCAAAGTAAGTACTGCACAAGTAAACAGGAACAACACTTTCAAACCAGGAACAGGATTGGGTTGCTGTGAGTTTTCTGGCTGTACGGCCATGTTCCAAAAGAATTCTCTTCTGGCGTTTCGCCCACATCTATGGCAGGCATCCTCAGAGGTTGTGAGGGTCTCACAAAGCCTATAAATCACTCCAAACCTCACAACCTCTGAGGATATTTGCCATAGATGTGGGCAAAATGTCAGGAAAGAATGATTCTGGAACATGGCCATACAGCCCAGAAAACTCACAGCAACCCAGTGATTCTGGCCATGAAAGCCTTCGACAACACAGAGAACATATTTTTTCAAATTTTGTTACATAGTGTAATCCACACCCTGCCACACACTGAATGTGATTGAAGGCAGCTTTCCCAAATCCTACATTCATCCCAGATGTGTTGGGCTACAACTCCCATTGTCCCTAGCCAACATGTAAACTATAATTTCTCATGGCTCCATAGCATTGGGTTTTGGTGGTTAAAGTGATGCCACAGTCCGTATATGCCATTTGTCTAGCCCACCATTAATGCCATTTAAGAAACAGTATTTGAAAAAATGAGTTTTGTAAACTGCAGACACTGGACTTCGTGAAGCTCTGCAGACACCCCAAGGAAGGGTGTGTCCTCGAATAAACAGAATACAAAGATATTCGCTTAAATGAAGCTGAATAAGATGTAATATCTGAATCTGAAATCGTCAGGGTCAGCTATGAACTCCCAACAAAGGATGTGCCCAGGCAGGAAACAGCCAGGCTTTGAAGCTTCAAAGCCATTTAAGGATCTGATACAAGGGGTGGGGCTGAAGGCTTTCATGGCTGGAATTACTGGGTTGCTGTGAGTTTTCCAGGCTGTGTGGCCAAGTTTCAGTCTTTGAAACTGCAAGGCCATTCAGTGCTAATCAAGGTGGCCAATTGCAACATTCACGCCTCAAGCAGACAAGTCTCCCACCCTGGACATTCTACTGATATATAAACCTACCTTGCCTAGTTTCCAACAGACCTCACAACCTCTGCAGATGCCTACCATAGATGTGGGTGAAATGTCAGGAGAGAATGCTTCTGGAACCATGGCAATGCAGCCCGGAAAGACTCTCAGCAACCCAGTGATTCTGGATATGAAAGCCTTTGGCAACATCAGCTTATCCTTTCCTTTTTAGGGCCCTTCTGAACAGCCATTTAACCCAGGATATCAAGGCAGATTAACCCACATTATCTGCCTTGAACTGGGTTATCTGAGTTCACACTGCCATATATCCCAGTTCAAAACAGATAATGTGGGATTTTATTCAGCTGCATGGAAAAGACCTGAGGGCCCTTCCACACAATCCTATATCTCAGAATATCAAGGTAGAAAATTCCATATTATCTGAGTGTGAACTCAGATAATATCAAGGCAGAAAATCTCACAATATCTGCTTTGAACTGGGTTATCTGAGCCCGCACTGCCATATATTCCAGTTCAAAGCAGAAAATGTGGGTCCATACTGCATTCTGGGGTGTATCTACACTGCAGCTTGACCCCACTTTAGCTCCCATGGTACCATTCTATGTGATCATGGATGTTGTAGTTTGCTGAGATACCAGTACTCTTGGCATAGAAAGCTTTAAAAATATGGCTCAAAATCAGGGGACTTATAGTTTTACAAGTTCCTGTGTTCTCTGCCTTGACAAACTACAACTCCCACAATCACATAGAATTGAGCCATGGCAGCTGAAATCATGGGACTGATAGTTTTACAATATTCTGCTTTCTCTGTTGGTGCCTTGCCAAACTACAACTCCCACAATTGTATAGAATTGAGCCATGGCAGCTGAAATCATGGGACTGATAGTTTTACAAGATTCTGCTTTCTCTGTTGGTGCCTCGACAAACTACAACTCCCACAATTGCATAGAATTGAGCCATGGCAGCTGAAATCGTGGGACTGATAGTTTTACAAGATTCTGCTTTCTCTGCTGGTGCCTCGACAAACTACAACTCCCACAATCACATAGAATTGAGCCATGGCAGCTGAAATCATGGGACTGATAGTTTTACAAGATTCTGCTTTCTCTGTTGGTGCCTCAACAAACTACAACTCCTACAATTGCATAGAATTGAGCCATGGCAGATCAAAAGTGTTGCCAGGCTGAGATAAAGGTACAGAGAGGGTTGAGGGGATCTCCTTCCATCCCTTTTGCTTTGGAGCAGACTCCACCTCAGCTGTCAGAGCAAGAAGGCCTGGGGCAAACATTGCAGCCAGAATTCCTGCCCTTGACTGCAAGCTCAACTTGTATCAACACATACAGCTGCTGCTACCTAGCTCGTCCATCCCTGCAAGGCAGAAGAAGTCTATAGGGAAAGACAAACAGATAGATCACAGGGTGCAAGAGACAAGGACCAATGAGAAAAATCTTTCTATGGATCAAGTTTGGGCCAACTTGGGCCCTGCAGGTGTTTTGGACTTTAACTCCCACCATTCCTAACAGCCTCAGGACCCTTCTTTTTCCCCCTCAGCCGCTAAAGCGGGAAAGGAAGGGACCTGAGGCTGTTAGGAATGGTGGGAGTTGAAGTCCAAAACACCTGGAGGGCCCAAGTTGGCCCAGGCTTGGTCTACACTGTCTCATTAATTTGCCTGGAGGGCTCTGGAGTGAGGGAGGGCGTACCTGGTGCCGCCGGGGAAGCCAAGTGGATGAGGAGCGCCAGGAGCCCGAGAGCCGCCCAGGAGGAGAGCCAGGCGCCCCGCGGAACCAGCGCCGAGGCAGCCATGGAGCCCGAAGGAGAGAGCGGCAGAGAGGAGCGCCAAAGGCAAGGCAAGGCAAGGCAAGGCAGGTCTTCTCTGGGAAGCAGCAGAGCTCAGCCCCGTCGGTGCTCCTCGCCGCCGCCGCGCCTCTTCATCGCCCGCGCTGTCCTCACTTCGCTCCTCTATCAGCTCTTTCTCGCGGCCTCCGTTCTCCCCCTCGTGGCCGACCGCGGTATTGCATCCTCCGCAAAGGTGCCCCCTTTTTTTTCGTGTCAGGAGCGACTTGAGAAACTGCAAGTCCTTTCTGGTGTGAGAGAATTGGCCGTCTGCAAGGACGTTACCCAGAGGACGCCGGGATGTTTTGATGTTTTACCATCCTTGTGCAGGCATATAGCCGGGGGAGGGGGTGGGCTTGAGGGGCTTCAGACACCCCCCCCCAAAAAAAAATTCTCAGGGCGGTCCGCGAGAAGGCCTTACTGGTACATTATTTAAACTGTTATGTTTATGCATATCATGATCTGATTACCATTCTCTATTTATCCCATATGCATGAGGGTACTGGGATAACGATAGGAAAGGTTTGCTAGGGTAGATCCTCAGCCCCCCCTGAATCAAACTAACCCCCCCCCCCGAATCAAAATCAGCCCCCCTGAATCAAACTCACTCCCCCACCCCCACCCCCGAATCTAAATCCTGGCTACAGGCCTGTTTTTGTGGGAGGCTTCTCTCATGTCCCGCATGGAGAGCCGGAGTTGACAGAGGGAGCTTATCCGCGCTCTCCCCGGATTCAAACCTGCGACCTGTCGGTCTTCAGTCCTGCCGGCACAACTACTGCAACTACATTTCTCATGATTCTGCCATGGCTCAGTGCTATAGAATCATAGGATTGTAGTTTGGTGGACCATCAGCATTGACTGACAGAGAAGGCTAAAGGTTACAACTACAGATTACAGCTAAAGACTACAACTACAGCTCTCATGATTCTGCCATGGCTTAATGCTATGAGATCATGAGAGTTGTAGTTTGGTGGAGGATCAGCATTCACTGGCAGAGAAGGCTAAAGACTACAATTCCCATGATTCTGCCATGGCTTAATGTTATGAGATGATGGGAGTTGTAGTTTGGTGGAGCCTTAGTATGCAATGTCAGTGAAGGCTAAAGACTACAAACCTCCCATTATTCTGCCATGACTCAATGCTATGGGATCATGCAAGTTGTAGTTTGGTAGAGCCTTATATTCAATGGCAGAGAAGGCTAAAGACTACAACTACACCTCCCATTATTCTGTTATGATTCAATACTATGAGATCACGGGAGTTGTAGTTCGATGGAACACCAGTATTCACTGGCAGAGAAGGCTAAAGACTGCAACTACATCTCTCTCGATGCTGCGATGGCTCAATGCTATGGGGTCATGGGAGTTGTACTTTGGTTGAGCATCAGTAGTCACTGGCAGAGAAGGCTAAAGACTACAACTACAATTCTGCCATGGCTCATTACTATGGGATCATGGGATTGTAGTTTGGTGGACCATCAGTATTCACTGACAGAGGAGGCTAAAGATGACAACTACACCTCCCATGATTCTGCCATGGCTCAATGCTATGGGATCATGGGTGTTGTAGTTTGGTGGAGGATCCGCATTCGCTGGCAGAGAAGGCTAAAGACTACAACTACACCTCCCATGATTCTTCCATGACTCAATGCTATGCGATCATGGGAGTGGCAGTGTGGTGGAGCATCAGTATTCACTGGCAGAGAAGGCTAAAGACTACAACTACACCTCCCATGAGAGGGAGAGGAAAGGGCCTGAGGCTATTAGGAATTGTGGAAGTTGAAGTCCAAAACACTTGGAGGGCCAAAGTTTGCCCACGCCTTGGCTACAGTCTCAGTCCAGCACTGAAACCGCTACACAACACGGCCTCTTTTGTATTGGGTAGCATTAAGAAGTGACAGCCCCTCCTCCTCCTTTGCTCATTCTCTGAAACAATATGGTCAAGAATTCTCTGGCCGCCACCTCCGTCTCTGTAATGTGAGGAAAAGTTGGATGAGTTCTTCAGATTCCTGTGTCCTCGGCCCTTTCCAGTTCTAACCCAACAGCGCCAGTGACTCCGGAGCCTGTTTTTCTCTTAGAAATTAATTCCATGCATCTCAAGTCCTTTTTTTCTGTAATAAGGCAGGACTGCGGTGACCATGCAGTAGCAAACAGAAACTCAACAGGGTCTGCCCACAAAAATACATTACTGGCAATTTCTTTTTCAAAAAATGTGTTTATTTAAACTCCTGGTTCCAATTTTTTGTTTTTACCAAAGCCTTCCCCAGTCTCAGCCCACAGATGTTTTACTGCAGTTGCCATCAGTGGCACTTATTAAGCACAACGGGTACTAGAGTCCAACTCATCCAAAGAGCAGCAGATTGGGCAAAGAAATGATATTGTATAGCTCTACCTCAATTAACAAAGGAAATGAGATCTTGCGCACTATTTTAACAGAAAATTTGGATAGCAGAAGTGACAGAGAAGAAATTGGTGTAGGTCCCTACAACAGAGAAAAGCAGTTTAACACATATCCTTGAAGTGCCTAGCTTGGCCTTGAAGGAGGTGGGGGTGGACACGACAGACAGGGAGCCCTGGCATGGGCTGGTCCATGAGGTCATGAAGAGTGACTGAACAAATAAACAACACATTTCAGCCAAATTTGTATTCCAAACAATATGTGCATGTGAAAGGAAAGAACCAGATATTCCTTGTCTAACTAAAGAAAATATGTTGAACCTTTCAGAGATCACTTGAAGGCATCTTCCAAAATGCATGCCAGGATGACCTTTTCTTTCAGCAGGCTCCACATTTCCTAAGATTTTCAATTTGGTGGCCAGTCTTATAGATCTATACTTTTAGCCAACAGGGTAAGCCAATCTGGTCTCCTTTTTTTGTTTTTGTTTTGCCCTACATGCACATCAAGTAAAGGATTCTGGAGTCAACTACTTTTTACCTTGCCTGTTGCAAGCGGAGAGGCACAGGTAGTAGGGCTGGTAAAAAATAATCTCAGTTCAACCTTTATTGCATTTATTGCAGAGTCATTGCTGAAACCCAATACTGCAGTCTATGTTTCCACAGCCCTCCTTCACCATCCCAATGCCAATGCTGCTAGAAATACTTCCAGACAGATAGAGAATGAGGAAAAAAGGGAGACTGGGCAGACCTAAACAGTAAAAATGAGCCTCATTATTAATGGCTTTGTTAAGTGAGGTATTCCTTTAATACCTTTGTTAATCCAATGAGAAATAGAGAAATAATAGTAATAATACTAAAACTTTTATTTGTATACCGTTCTATCTCCCCAAGGGGGCTCGGAGCACAATAACAGTGCAAACCATAAACAATAATTATTAAGATAAACAACAAAATTAACTTAAATCAACAAAAAGCAATGCAAGATAATATAATAATAAAACAACATTTGTGTGTATGTGTTAAGAGTGACGAGAAACTGCAAGTCGCTTCTGATGTGAGAGAATTGGCCATCTGCAAGGATGTTGCCCAGGGAACGCCCAGATGTTTGATGTTTTACCATCTTTGTAGGAGGCTTCTCTCATGACCCCCCATGGGGAGCTGTAGCTGACAGAGGGAGCTCATCCGTGCTCTCCTTGGATTCGAAACTCCAACTTGTTGGTCCTCAGTCTTGCCGGCACAAGGGTTTAAAACACATTGCGCCACTGGAGTAATTGACACAACAATATCATCATGAAAGAGAGGCCCTCCAAAAAAAAATAGTAATGACGTAGGCAGTTTGATAATGGTTGTACTGGGGAATTAAATATCTAAGGGTGAATGGCTTCCCATTTCAGTGCCCTCCTTCATGTGATGTGCAACATACTTTACATGTGACGCTTAAACTAAGAATTTGGGAAGTAAGGATTTTAACCAACCTGATCACTACAATGTAACAACAAACCATGGCAAATTATATACTCTTTCTGATGCAACAGTTACACACTGTGTAACAGCTCTCCCCTTGCTTTTGTGCCTCAGCATCTTCTACTTGAGTCAACCACCTCATTCTGCCCAGTGGTTGGACTGGGCCTACCTTGTATATTCTTGTCACACCATCAGATTCTCATCCTTCCTTTCTGATGTATATTAGATAGATACTTCCGGTGTGCACTGGGTGCTTCTTCTGAATACTGGAGCGCCCATTGTGCTCTGGCACTTCCTAACCGGTGTTCAGATGCTTATTAAAGAATGCCCCATGCACACTGGTACCATGATGCACCAAGGCTATGGCACATCAGTCACTTCATTAGCTACCATGACATAATAGCCCTTCATACATTGTAACATCATGGCTGCCCCCAGGCGAATATGTGTATTTCAAAATATTTACTTCGGTTTTGCCTGCAAGTAAAACCATTGACAAAGACCTATGCCCCAGGCAGAATGCCAGACTGATTCAGCAACAAAAAAACATATCAACATAATAACACTATTGAGAAAAATGTGCTGAATTGATACATAGCGGCATGCTCACTTGCCTCTAACACAGTGTTTCGCAACCTGGGGTCCCCAGACGTTTTTAGCCTACAGCTCCCAGAAATCTGAGCCAGTTTACCAGTTGTTAGGATTTCTGGGTGTTGAAGGCCAAAAACATCTGGGGACCCCAGGCTGAGAACCACTGCTCTAACATAATACATCACAATCAACCCTCTTTTGCAAGGATAGAGAAAAAGTTGGGCCACTTCCAAACACATGCTTTGCCTGGTGAGATGCATTTTAAACAGACTCTGCAGCCCTCAAAGGATGCATATGTGTGTCTTCATGTTTCCTGTCAACCTATGGTGATCCTGTGCACTTCATAGGGTTTTCTTATGCAAGGAATACTCGGCTTTGCCATTCTTTCCTCTAAATTCTAAAAAATAGCTGACAACACCTGTTACCCTTGATTGTCTCCTCTCCAAGTATTTACCAGAGCTGGCCTTGCTTATGCTTAGTGTCCATGATCAGGCAGGATCTTGTGTCTTTCAGGTTCTTAGAACACTAAGCCTCCCAAAGGAGTTGGGGCAAAAATCATATCCAACTCACCATAGTTGCCTATTAGGTCCACCCAATAATAAATTCTGCTCTCACACTCTCCCTCAAATTGTTCACATAAAAAATACATACAATTATATCTTTCTCCTCCTGTCTCCCTGACTCTCAACAATGTGATTTCAATAACTGTTTTTAAGGTTTGATATGTTTTAATGATTGTTTTAATATATATTATTTTATTATATATGTATGGTTATATGACTTCAAACCATTGCCTAAATATGTAAGTTGCCTTGAGTTCCCTACGGGGTTGAGAAAAGCAGGGTATAAATAGGGCAAATAAATAAATCTATATAAATAAAAATGCAATGTTAGTTTGTGGGATTACTCAAAAACCACTGGACAAATTGACATGAAATTTGGACACAATACACCTATCACATCAACGAGTGACCATCACTCATAAAAACACAGAAAAACACAGTGGAAGGGACTTAAAAGCCAAAAAAAGCAAAAAGACACTACAGCGTATGCACAAAATGACTCCCCCGGCACACAAAACACACAATAGCATATTCACACTCTCTTCTGGACTACAGCTTCCAGCATCCCATAGAACAGGCTCTTTAGGAGAGGAGGATTATTCAAATCCACTGCTTCCAAACTGCAAGTTTTCTTTTCCATGGATTTATTTGAGAGCACCACAATCCCTGCATATTTCCAATTTCCTATTCCTGGACTGCAATTCCCAGTAATCATCCAGATAGATAAGATAGATAGATTAGATAGAGATAGGTAGGTAGGTAGGTAGGTAGGTAGATTGATCAGGAGGACTGCTGGGAGTATTCTTCAGCTAGAAGTTTTTCATGTCAATAGGAATCGGCATTACCTGCAGTTTCACATCTCCATGTCAAGTGGATACAGGGATTTTTATGTAATGCCTGTAAAGCAGGCATGGGCAAACTTCGGCCCTTTATGTGTTTTGGACTTCAACTCCCACAATTCCTAACAGCCTACCAGCTGTTAGGAATTGTGGGAGCTGAAGTCCAAAACATCTGGAGGGCCAAAGTTTGCCCATGCCTATTGTAAAGGAAGAATATATGTTTGCATTTGTTTATTCATTGGTAAGGTAAAGGTAAAGATTTCCCGTGAGATTAACTCTACTCATGTCTGACTCGGGGGTTGATGCTCATCTCCATTTCTAAGCTGAAGGGTCGGCATTATCCATAGACACCTCCAAGCCTGACTGATTGGAGCACTGTTACCTTCCTGCTGAAGTGGTATCTATTGATCTACTCACATTTTCATGTTTTAGAACTGCCAAGTTGGCATAAGCTGGGGCTAACAGCAGGAGCTCCCCCAATTTCCCAGATTCGAGCCAACCTTTTGGTCAGCAAGTTCAGAAGCTCAGTGATTTAACCCGCTGCACCACCATTTATTGGTACACTATCTTATATTTTCTTTCTTATCTTTAAAAAACAAGTCAATTCAATATTATACAGAGGCCATGGTTGTGTGCAAATCTATATATAGTACATTATTTAGTTTAAATAATGTAAAGACTGTTGGTTACTCAGCTAAACATTCTATAATCAAGTTGATAACTTGAAATGTTTTTGTGTGGTCTCCCTCACCACCACCCACTTAAGAGTTCCCATTATTTCTAGGGAATTAGATTGGAAAGGTTTAAGAGTGGAATATTCAATCTATTGAGCATCTTTGAAGTTGCTTACCTTTGTCAACTTTCTGCCCTTAGAGAACATTTGAAGAGAGTTGGGTGGGAGGGAGAATGACAAATGGAATTCTTCACAGAATGGAAATATGCAGCAAATCAGTCCGGGTGCCATGTTTCAATAAGCACAGACTTGTAGCCATGGTTATGTGGAATTTGTTTTGCTTCATGCACCTTAGTTTTGCCAGTAGTGGGGTGTGTGATGAAGAGAGGAACATCAAAACACTTCCCTAATTTAGAAAGATCTTCTGAAATTGTGGAATAGTCAGAAAGAGGAGGCATATCCCAACCTCATTCTACTTACTGCCTCTGCTAGATTTCTCTTCTTGATTATTTAATTTTCACTATATAATGATAAAATGATTTATCTGTATTATCTGTATTCTCTAACATTCTTCTAAATATGCTTCTCTCTCCCAATCGGGGAAATGCTCCCATTATCTCAGACAGGAACTGGATTAAATTCATATTCAGATGGTTTTCAGATGTGACACAGCTGTGTGCGCCAACATTTATATTACATTTGCTTTCTTCTGGATGTCATTCTATTATGAGATACTTCCAGAAAGACTTGCTGTCTGCCTCGCTGGTTCGTCTCCATTCATATATGATCATGCAATGTGACCTGCCAAAAAAAAAGTATCTACAAGTATATTAGTCTGAGCCCTGTTATTAGATCTAACAACTCCAAATGCAGAACTTTTTCCAAGTACTTACAGGTCCCCTAGGCATTCAATTTTGAGCTCAGTTGTAAGCCCAGGATAGCCCCATTGCTCAGTGGCATTATAGATTATTTGCCTGAACTTGTCTCGGTTTGGTTGCAAAGTATCTCCTCATATCAGTAATAAAGACGCCCTGTGTTCTCCCTGGAAAGTTGCAGCTTCTCAAAGTAGAAAATATTGAGTTGGATGGGCCAATATGCGGGTTCCTCTTATTTTACTAATGGCAGAGTACTTCATGATAGTGGAGGGGGGAGGCATTGGCTTTCGCACAGCACTAACTACACTGGATTTTCAGAAAGCCATGATAGTATAAGTTTAAGTGTTGGAGTAGAACTCTGAGAAACTAGGGTTGCCATCCCCACTGAGCCATTAAAATGCACAGGGTGACTTTGGACAAGTAATGCGTTTTTTTCAGCATTAGAGGAAAGGAAGAACAAATGTTTTTTTTAATCAATCGTGCCAAGAAAGATATCTGACAGCCCTTCTACACATGCCCTAAAATGCAGAAGAAATCGGGATAAAGGGCTAAATGACATTTAAGGAAAATCTGCACTGATTTACATTCACAGCTGAAAAACACGTGTTAAAAAGGGGGTACTTAAACCCCTATATTCACATGACTGTGTATCCCTGCAGTCAAGGAACACATAACTTCATTCCTACATGCTGGTGTGGACTGCTCCAGAACTTGTGCATATGTTAAAATCCCAAAACAGCTGATGAGGGTTGTAAACAAATGGAGTGACAGACACACAGGTGGCTAAATGGAAGCACAATTGGAAAGCAATTACAATGAGAACTCTCTGTATTTATTTGTTTGGATATTTATGAAATTAAACAGAGCTTGAACTTACAGGAGGGTGAGGAGAAATAATAAGAAATCTGCTACAGTCTACATTTAGATATCTGAATCTGTGCATATGAGGACTAGCACATCTCAGAGATTCAATTAAAAAAATAAAAGTTAACTTCTGCCGGAGGTTCATCTTGTAGATTTCTAAAATCTACTACAAACAAAGGTGTCAGTATGTGGAGGGAGCATTTACCGGGACTGACAGCTAAGTGTTTGGACCTGCAATTTTTTGCCCCTCTTCTTTGACCTGGATTATGACGCTGTCTGGAAATGCCCTGATAGGGTTGCCATGAGTTGGAATCATCTTAAAAGAACATAATAACCCTGTCCCCCAAAACCTTACATTGTTTCAGGAAAGTTGTTTTGAGGATGGTGTGAGGAGAAAAGCCCTTGACTTCATTACAGAACTTCTGAATGCTTACCTATTTGTGTGTTAGAGACTATGTGCATTCTTCAACATCACATTTTGCCTGCATGATTTTCTTCCTATCAGCTTTGGTCACTGTTGAGTTGGCATGGACAACTCTAACTTTAGTATTCTATTATATACCTTTACATTTCAGGATCTTGCATAGTCCCTTTATAGCTGCCATTTCAAGTCCCAGACTTCTGATTTCTTGACTGCTGCTCCCATTCTGCATGGGATCTCTGTTGTCTTCTTTCTTGGGCACTGGAATGTTTGCTGAGCATTTCTGAACTATGGGACATTGTTTTGTTTTCCATATTTATTGACAGATTTTTTACAGTCTTTATAGTTTGAATGGGTTCAAATTATGGAAAGGAGATTCCACCTTAACATTAAGAACTGTTCAACAGTGGAACTCTCTGACTTGGAGTGTGGTGGAAACGTCTTCTTTGGGGGTTTTTAAACAATGGCTGAATGGCCATCTGTAAGGGGTACTTTGTGGTTTTCCCTGCATGGCAGAGGGTTGAACTGAATGGTCCTTGGCATATTTTCCAATTCTATGTTGGCATGCCATCTGTTACTGGTGATTTATTTCTCCCAATTACTCTGAATGTAGCTTCTACCTCATTTTTAAAATTGTAGGGTCATCTTCAAGTGGTTCTTCCTTTAATGAATCTATAATCCTTTCAACTCATTTACATAGTTCTTTAATATATTGTTTCTACCTTCTGTTTGTCATGTAATGTCTTCCTCTGATGGTTGTATAGCTTTCCCAGTTTGGTTTAAAATCCCTTTGATTTTTCAGAGCTTGTGGAAGAGGCCTCGTATTCTTCCTTTTTTGTTTTCATCTTCGATTTTGCTGCATTGATCATTATATGCACTCACTATAACACAGAGCTTACAATGACAATAGCATAAATTTTGGATAACCACTTTCAAACTTCTCAGCAAACTAAGGATTTTGGCAGTTCAAAATAACATTTCCGAGCTCTGCTACAGCCCTCATGCCTTTGAACACAGCAAGGTCTCTGCCGGAACACACACAAAAATGTTCTGCTACTGACCCTGGTTCAGCACCCAAAGCCATTGACAAAACACGATTGCAAAATATAAGAATGGGATGTTGGTGAAATAACATAGATTTAAAACAATAGGGTTTCTTTGCTTGTTTCACTAAATAAACATCCAGGTTTTGCAACTGGCTAGACTTTTATCTAAGCCAAGAATCTCAAAAAAGAAAAGCTTCTTTCCTCTATTAAGGCCAGACATTCTTAAAATTGTCTATGTATGAATTAATTGATGTAAGCAAATGAAAACTGGCCAACACCCAAACAAACCCAGATAGCAATATAAATCTGTTGAGATAAATGTTTCTTTAAAAATTGTGGAGCTAGCAAGATTGAATGCTTCCCAATGGCCAAGGATTTAAATGGCCTGTTAATGGCCTGTCTGTTGTTTAATATATTCACTCTGCCAAGGGTGCAAAGGGAATCATTTTTGGAAGGCCTGCCGTCCAAAGGCATGGGTCACATTTGCAGCCATTGCCAAGTGCAAGCACAACAGCATTCCACTTGATGCTGACTCTTCCATAAATTACACTTCTGAGTGAATGATACAAACCAGTTGTTCCCTGAAAGTTATGTGGAATGCAATCATAGTTTGGTCAGCAGATACATGCCAAAACACTGTGGTTCTGCCCACAAGCCTTATTGAAAGAAATAAACAAAGGTGGCATAGCCTTGGCATAGTCTGATTCTACTTCCTTAAAAAAAAAACCACCACAGCACACTGCTGATTCTCAAAAGAAAGGCTGGCTGATTTAAGCGGCATAATTGCATTTTAGAAGTTTGAAATAACTGATGGTCTCATCACACATGCAATTCTGCTCCTGTTAGAATAACTGTAAAGAAGCTCAATTAATTTAATATATGTACAGTATACCCTCCAATTGTCCTAATTCGGCAGTGACACACCCAATGCCATCTGACATTTTCAGATGCTTTCAAATGTTTCTCCTTCCATTTTCTGTCTTTGTCCACAATTTACTGCAACTTCTGCAAAATGAGTTTGTACAAAAGCAGTTTGAGTTTCCACTCAACACTGTAAACTCAGCAGTGGGAGAGGGAGAGGAGAGAGTGCGATCTTGCCCTTGTGTATTGACTGAGACCCCATCTACACTGCCATCCAATCCAATTTCAGAGTGCAGATTAACTACATTGCATTAAATGGCAATGTAGACTCATATAATCCAATTCAATGCGGTTCAGTGTGCATTACATGTCCACCTAAGCACTCTGAAAACCGCTGTAGCTGTGAGTAGAAAATTATGTATATCTGAACCATATAGTGGGCTTTTTTGTTGCTGTTTCCAGGGCTTGTTTTTCAAAATGTTCCATGTAGAAATTAGCTATGACCGGGCTGAGAGGGCTCCCCATAGCTATTCCATCTTTCTGTTCATAGAACTCATTGTCCCACTGAAAGTAGCTGTTGGGACAAGATATGTAGATGACACTTTCACCATTTGGAGCCATGGAGAAGAAGAACTCAATAGGTTCCTGGACCATCTTAACAGCATCCACCCAAACATCCAGTTCACCATGGAAAAAGAAGATGAAGGAAGACTGCCTTTTCTAGATGTCCTAGTCATCCACAAACCAGATCAACAATTGGGTCACACCGTTTACAGAAAACCCACACACAGAGATAGATATTATCTACATAAAAACTCCAACCATCACCCAAGTCAAAAAAAGAAGCACCATTAAAGCCTTGGCAGACTGTGCAAAAAGAATCTGTGAACCCCACCTCCTCCAAGATGAACTCAACCACCTCAACTGGGCATTACAGGACAATGGATACTCCACCTCAGACATCAGAAGAGCTGCAAGATCAAGAACAAGCCATGAGAATAAAGACGAAGATCCACCCAGAAGAAAAGTGTTCTGGCCATACATCAAGGGAACCACTGACCGCATAGGGAAGCTGATGAGGAAACACAACATACAAACTATCTACAGACCCACCAAGAAAATCTAACAAATGCTATGTTCAGCAAAGGACAAGAGGGATCCTCTCACCTCTGCAGGAGTCTGCTGTGTAAGATGCAGCTGTGGACAAGTCTATATAGGGACCACCAAACGCAGCGCCCAAACACAAATCAAGGAACATGAAAGGCACTGCAGACTGCTTCAACCAGAGAAGTCAGCCATAGCAGAGCACCTGATGAACCAACCTGGACACAGCATTTTATTTGAGAACACAGAAATGCTGGACCATTCTCACAACCACCATGTCAGACTACACAGAGAAGCCATTGAAATACACAAGTATGTGGACAATTTCAACAGAAAGGAGGAAACCATGAAAATGAACAAAATCTGGCTACCAGTATTAAAAAAAACTCTAAAATTACAACAGCACAACAACAGAGAGGAAACAAACAAGGACATCTAATCACCTCTCAACAAAAGTTTGCTCGAGGCACTGTCAGGCCATTACATGCTAATCAAGGTGGTCAGTTGAAACATTCACACCTAGCTCCAGCAGACAAGAGTCCTTTGTCTCACCCTGGTAATTCCACAGATATATAAACCCTTTTTCCTAGTTCCAACAGACCTCACTACCTCTGAGGATGCTTGCCATAGATGCAGGCGAAATGTCAGGAGAGAATGCCTCTAGACCTTGGCCATATAGCCCGATAAAAACCTACAACCCAATCACAAGGAGTCTGTGATTTTCAAGCTGAGCAGGAATCACCTATTATGACTTTCAAGAAATTATCCTCTAAGAAGAAGAAGAACCACTGCATCACTGTGATTCTCTTCATTCCAAGTAGACTAGAGAGACTCTCTGACTGATGGTCTCGAAAGCTGCAAAGAGATAATGAAGCCTAAACATAATTAAGGTTATGTCAACAGGTTAGGGGAGTTTTTGTCCTGTTAAGAGTTGTATAGGGTAAAGGTAAGATTTTCCCCTGACATTAAGTCTGGGGGTTAGTGCTCACCTCCATTTCTAAGCCGAAGTCTGTAGACACCTCATGAGGCTGACATGACTGCATGGAGTGTCGTTACCTTCCCACCAGAGCAGTACCTATTGATCTACTCACATTTGCATGTTTTCGAACTGCTAGGTTGGTAGAAGCTGGCCCTAACAGTAGGAGCTCACCCTGCTTCCCAAATTTGAACTGGTGACCTTTCAATCAGCAAGTTCAGCAGCTCAGCAGTTTAACACACTGTGAGTTGTATAGA
The DNA here is from genome assembly GCF_037176765.1 of Anolis sagrei. Lineage (NCBI taxonomy): Eukaryota > Metazoa > Chordata > Lepidosauria > Squamata > Anolidae > Anolis > Anolis sagrei. Next base: position 68,605,251 of record NC_090021.1, read on the forward strand.
TGGTCAAATGTATACAGATGTACCTTCAGTTTTGATGGGCAACAGGGAAAGAATTGTATACAAGTTCAGCTACACCACCCTTAAAATAAGGGGCCCTTTCAGTAACTATCTTCTAATGAGTAATCTTCAGGATATCATGTGGTTCTCCTTTACACGTCCCCTTTTGTCACTTTCATTACCTCTTCTATAGCATGCTGGAATCGGTTTGGTCAGAATTTGTCACATGCCACTTCCTGCACACACTACTTTCTCATAACCACAGACTTTATAACCTGTACTCGAAACAAATCGAAATGAATAAGACAACATTTCAGTCACTAGGGGGTGGTAGAGTCCACAATAATACACTGACCCAGGCTAGCCCGGCTTGCCTAAGAAAGGAATTGATTCATTTTATAGGACCAGTGTAAAAACTTCCAGGCCTTCAAAGCGACACAAAGCTCGTTAATTTCAGATGTATACAAAAACTACTTTTTGTATATACCTGAAGTTAACGAGCTTTGTGGAACTACTACTTGGAATTCCAATGTCTTCTGTTTGTCTAGAATAAGAGTCAGTATGGTGTAGTGCTTAAAGCGTTGGTGACTGTGAATCAAGGTCGGATTTCCCACTTGGACTTGGAAACCCACTGGGTGACTTTAGGTGAGTCGCGTGTTCTCAGTCCTGGAAAATTCCATGATAGGTTTGTCTCAACACTAAACAACTATTTTTGTCCAGCCGCTTTCCGGATCACCCCTGTTGGGGCAATGGGTTAAACTCTTGTGCCGGGGGGGTCTGCTAAGTGAAAAGTTGGCAGTTCAAATCCAGGGAGCAGGGTGAGCTCCCATCTGTCAGCTCCAGCTTCCCATGTGGGGACATGAGAGAAGCTTCCCACAGGATGGTAACACATCTGGGTGTCCCCTGGACAACGTCCTTGCAGACAGCCAATTCTCTCACACCAGAAGCAAGTTGCAGTTTCACAAGTTGCTCCTGACACAAAGAATAACATGTATAGCCAGTTAATAATTTAAATAAAATGTTTAATTGCTTAATTGCTGTTTTAATGATTTATGGTATTTTGTGGACTTCACTATCCAGTCTTTGGCCATTCTTGGATTGAAAAGCAGTATATAAAGCTATGAATGAATGAGCGTGTGATTTTCTTTCATCTTACACATTTACACAGCATTTTGTTTCCTGACAAAGTTTCTTCAGCTACACATAAAAAGTGTACATTGCCTACAAAGAAATATCTGGCGTGGCCAAAGAACACAAGAAGCAGTAGCATAATTCAGAGTACAAAAATACAAACACAGATCCTGTGTGCAGTAATTCATTCCAATTTAGTGGTGCACTTTTCATTTGGTTATGACTTAAGAGTTAAAGCAGATGCACCAGAGCTAGCCTTTTTTATTGTTCTTTGTTTATAAAGTATGCATTATATATTTGAATTTTTCCTTCATTTATTTTGGATGTTTCCTGATTCACCTGAATAAATCAGTGGTTTCTCTCTGCTGTTACTATACCCTTGGAACATATGCTGCACCTCTTAACTGGTTCCATTGCCAATTTGGTTAGATGCACATCAATTGAAACAGAAGAACTGTTTAAGGGAAATTATTTCTGTGACTTTCCCTACCTTCCCCTCTTTTTGAGCAAACATCAAGAAGAAAAACTAAGATCCAAGGCTCGTTTTTTCTAGCTTAATCTGAATGTGAAAGAAGCAACACAAGGCTCACAATTAATCTAACTGTAAAAGAAGAAATGCAAGACTCAAGTGCTGTTTGGCATAGACTTCAAAAAACATTATACACTGCAAACAACAAATATTCATCGTATGACTCTATTTTCTTGGGAGAAAGTGATTTAGACATTGTCTTAAGAAGCAAATTATGTTTCAAGCAAGTCTCTACATTGGAATTTCAAGATCTAAGAGGAAAAACACCCTTTAAAACATTAATGGGGAACATATGCACTCCATATTTCAATATGAACTTCCATGATCTCTCACCACTTCCTGTGCTTGTTATATTGTACTGAGGAAAGTTGAAGTCCTGCCATATTTGTAGGGTCAAATGACACCTTCCCATCCCATATAATTAGCAACATAATTACAATAAATCTGAGAGATCTATAAAGTCTATGGGTAGTTAGAACCACCTTGGAGATTAAGATCTTCTGGGGAGGCCATGCTTTTGGTCCCGCCTTCTTCACAGGCACAACTGGTGGGGATGAGAGACAGGGCCTTCTCAGTAGTGGCCCCTTGGTTGTGGTACTCCCTTCTCAGCAACATTAGATCAACCCCCTCTCTCCTGGCCTTCAGAAGAAAAGTGAAAACATGGCTTTGAGAACAAGCCTTCGGAGAATAGTACAGTGTAATAAAAGGTATGGAATATGTGCAATGACTATTGGAACATCCCTGAACTACCATTATGGATGGTGCGGTTTTAATACTGAATGTAATTTTTTAAATGTTTAATATGTTTTAATTTATTTTAATGTTTATTGGAATTGTATGTTGTTCGAAGGCAGTGGTTCTCAACCCGTGGGTCCCCAGGTGTTTTGGCCTACAACTCCCAGAAATCCCAGCCAGTTTACCAGCTGATAGGATTTCTGGAAGTTGAAGGCCAAAGCATCTGGGGACCCACAGGTTGAGAACCACTGTTCTGAGGCATTGAATAATTGCCTATAAGTAAGCCACCTTGAGTCCCCTTCAGGGCTGAGAAAGGTGGTCTATAAATAGGGTAAAGAAATAAATCATCAAAAATGCTACATTTTCTTTTGTGAAATTTAGGCCCCAAAGCTCTTCTGAGGGGGGAAGTTCAAAATGATTTACTTCACCACTTCGTTGTCAATATTTTACTCCACAGCTGGTGCTGAATTTGTTTAAAATATATTTATTTGTGATAATACATAACCAAAGAATAACCAGGAAGCAAAAGGCTAGTCTAGACATGGCTGAGAACATATTTCAACCCCATTTCTAACCTTGTGTTGACACATCTTTGCTGACTCTCAAGTCAACCCCCCAATTTCCTGTTCAGGGGAAAGTGCCCCTTATGAAATAATATACCACCACAGATCTTTAGAAGAATTCAACCACAGCTTTATTGGTTACAGTTATAGGTAAAGTTAGCACATGAGCAAGACTGGATTGAGGCATTGACCAACCCATTTGTGCATTGACAAGGTCAACCTCCTGATCCAGTGCCAGAACTTTTAGGATAACAGGAGATAATCCACATGAGCAAAGCTTCCTCACATCTTGAAGTGTTGAGGGCCACTGACATCTTATTGGATTTGTGTAATAATGTAACAGTGTCTGTATCATTAACTTTTTTTTCAATGTGAAGACAGCAGCCTGGTAGATTGAAAATGTTTTCCCCTTTTGTAGTTATCTGCAGACAAATCAGCAGTATATTATTTGTGTATACTCACAGCAAGATCTAAATCATAATTTTTGGGATACATACCCTGATTAATCTCGGAAGTTACTGTCTCCACACAAAAATATTCCAAGTTCCAGATTCAACATTTAGCATGGCGGATATGTGCCACAGAAACAGACTTTTCCAATTAGAGGGGTGAGAATCAAACCATGGCAATGGGAAGGAGTCACTAACAATCTGAATAGGAGGAAGCTTCACTTCAATGTGATGGGATGAAATTGAATGGCCTAGCTCATAATGCTAGGCAATGTAACTCATTCAATGTTTTTCCAAATTGCTACCATACACTGAACTGATTCTGTGTAAAGTTCCTGATCATTTTTCAAAGTAGTATAAAAGCCCCATTTTACTTGATGGCCAAAGTAAATGGCAAAATGGTATTTTAATTGAGTAGAGTATAGTCTGTATTCTTCCAAAAATATCAGCTTGTTAGCCATCTCAAAGTTTCATGTAATGATGGAATACCAGCTTAAATACCGTAAAATCATTCTTCCTTGCAATTTAATAGGGAAAGCAGTAGCAACAACTTAATATCATAATAATCTTGCACATTCTTACTTCCCATAAAGTGGCAAGCAAACATGAAAGGCTTTACTACCATCTTATTGCTCTGCCGTGTAAACCAATGTCAACATGCCTTAGAACCACAGGATTGTTTTGCTTGGTGGATGTCCAAATGTGGATTGCAAATGCATTGCAAGCTGGAGGCCTTGCACTTTATTATTACCTGTTCTATGTTTCTTGGAGAGGAAGGGTTCCAAGGGTAGCTCTTGACCAGATTTGATTTCTTTTAGAAGAACAGAAATCTCTGGAAACTTAAGATATTTGTGAGGGTTGTTTCCAAAAGGTACCAAATCCATCTGAACAAATTTTACAGGAATCAAACAAACGTGCTGAGGATGTGCATTCTTTCACTATGAAATGCAATTTTCTAAGCCCTGTGCCAAAGTGATTTGATATATTTTTATAGTTTTGATCTCTATATAATATTCTATTCCTAGCCAACAATTTGCTGCCATCTATAACTCAGTTTTCATTCTTTCTCTCTCTTTTTCTTTTTTGGGGGAAGGGGGTTGGGGAATTTGGTACCTCTTTGGAAGCAAACTCCACATTTATTTAATCGTAGGGCTTATAACAAATAGAAATATAGCATTTCTAGGCAACACAGCCAGTAGTGAGGAACTGAAAGATACCCATGGGGACACATTTCATCCACAGGAAATTGATTGCCCACAGTGTAGACAAAATGCACCCTATTTTCAGTGAGATCCAGTATAGGCTAGATAAATATGATGCAATAAATGCAGTGTAAGTATGTTGGATTTTGGCACATTCTTCCTTGCCTTCCTGACATGTATATTTTCTTTTTATGAGCTGTTTTGTTACTATTTGGGTCAACAAGTGGGCTACACATTTTAAACATATACACATAGTCCTTTGGAAAGATAATGGGTTTTCATTGTTTGTTCAAGCCATCCCAAATATTTTGCACTGCAACAGAGATAACATGCAACAATGTATTTTTTTCCATTTCAGATACTGCAAAGATGGCAAAAAATGGTTAGGACAGAGAGGAAAGAGAAGCTGAAGAGGAGTGACCACACCATTCCTGTTAATATAGGCACTTTCATAGTAGGGGCACAGACTTCTATAACATTAGTAATATACCTCCCTGGAAATACCATCCTGTGAATGGACACAGACGAACACACACACACTCACACATCCTATTCTATATATTGGTTAGATTTGTCATGTTTCGTCTTTCAGAGAGGGGGGAGCACAGTATTTCTGGGATTATATAATAGCCTACAATATTTATGCTCATATTATCTATCTTCCAGCATTCCAACTACTCTTGGCTACAACAAGAAGTCTCTGAGGTGAATTACTCTGACATAGCAAGAAGAAATGGGATTAATGAGGAAATAATAAAATAAACTATTCTGCTTGAGTTTTTGGCAATTATAAGCTGTTTTTCTTTCAGGGGGCTCTGAAAAAAACACAGAGCAATGAAACATTGATGACTCAAGATAATTGGCAATCTAGTAGGAAGGACAGTAGAAGACATGAGGTTTGAACAAAGCAACATGCATCAAACAGGTCTGGCCCAGATTAAGGCAACTGCCTCCTATACCATATACATATAGGCCAAGACGGTCAGTGCGAATGACTGACAACTCTTTATGCAACTGCACAGATGCAGTGTATTTACATGCTAGTCCATATATTTCAATGTGCTACCACATCTACAATGGTCCACATACATGACTGTGCTTAGACTGCCAACAGCTGGATATGAACATTACATCCCCCCCCCCCCAAATTCCAAAAAAATCACAAACCTCTGTGTAGAAATTGGGACAGCTGCTAATCCATGCAAAACACGATATGGGCATTATCATGTTTTTGGTCTCAAGCAGCAAAATATCTTGGAGTGGCTCTAACACCAAAAGTTAATGACATGATTTGTTTATACCCCTATTCTAAAAAGACCTACTAATTAATGTTTTCTTAGAACTTAGTTTCATGCAGAACTTTATTTCACTTTACATCCTCCACCATCCAGTACTAAAAACAAGGTAATTCTGACACTCCTAAAACTGCCAGATTGCAACAATGATAATACTTTGTTTGCTCTAGCTGATGGGAGTTGTAATCCAACAATATTCAGAGGTCACAATTGCCCAGCCTTAATTGTACATACACAGAGACACAGTTCTCCATATATCTTCCACTCCTGCAATACAATCACACTTCAACTTTTCAATTAGAAAACATGACAGATAACCTCTATTGTTATGAGCTTTCCAGTCATTTATGTCTACGGTAACCCTAAGCTGAACCTATCATGGGGTTTTATCAGTGATCAGTTTAAGGCAGTGGTTCCCAGTTTGTGGTCCACCAGTGGTCCACAAGAATTAAAATATGGTCTGCAGCCTCACCATTACCACGCCGTTGCAACGAGAGCAACTGGTCTCGCAAAATCCTCTTATAGTGCCAAGTCTTGTTATATATGGTATTCTGTGGGTGAGCAGTTGGCGACTACTGGATGACATATGTTCTGTATCCGAAACTAGAGCTGATATGATCTATCTAATACAATTTTTTGAATCAGCACCTCAAATAACCAAACCAAATCTTGGAGAGTGGTCCCTGGTCAAAGTGGTCCCTGGTCAAGTGGTCACTGATAAAAAAAGGTTAGGAACCACTGGTTTAAGGCCTCTAGAAAAAAAACTTTCTCCAACTTGCTACTGGAAGTGGGGATACAGCAAGAGAGAACATTTACATGGGAAAGAGGGGCAAAGTTCCTTGTAAAGAGGATTTTGCGCCAAAGTATTATTCATATAGCATCAGATACAGTGCTGCGGTCCAGATGAGGGAAAATATGCTAAAAAGGTAAGAAGAAAGTTGAACATCTAGCTGATCCGAATGTTATGTAATGTTCCCTTGGGTTACATGCCAGCCCTATTACAGCATTATCAAATGAATTATTTCAAAAACAGAATTAAAGTAGGAGATCTAATGTGATGTGGTACGTTCTGTTCTATCTGGATGGCAACTGATAGATCACATTTTCTGGATTATCTGGTGGTTTACTGGGGAGCGCTCTTTCCTCTCATAACAATATAGTTTTGGTAACTGCTGCTTGTATTTGTATGTTTTGTTCCATTTGGAATTAACTTATAACTCATAACTAGCTCAAAGCAAATCCTTGGCAATTACAACTGCATATCTGGGGTTTTGTTCTGTTTCTTGTCCACTGTTGGAACAACCTATAATCTAAAATTAGTAGTATGCTGTCAGTTTTCTATCTTCTCATGAGATGAGATTGATAACCATGGCACTTCTTCAGCTGCAATAATAATCAGGTGTCTGAAATGAAAGTTTTTTTGTTATTTATCAAATGTCTTATAGTGTCCATTCTAGATTGTGCATTACATCAGGGACCCTCATGGGTCAAAAGGTGATAAATAAATAATGTAAATAAACAAAACTTAGACTTCTTGAGTTACCAGTGGAATTGTTGCCACAGGAATAGGCACAGACCCCTTTGTGATATTTGAGAGCTAGTAGCCAAGCATAGCGAAATGTAGCAAACCACACAATTTCACACAATTTTAGCATATGATTCCACTTTAACTGCCATAGTGCCATCCTGTGGAATCCAAGGAACTGCAATTAAGGTCCCACCCACACTGCCATATAATCCAGTTTCTGAATCCAGATTATCTGCTTTGAACTGCATTATATGGCAGTATAGATCCAGTCTTAGAGAATGGTATTTAAAATTCTTTGCTTGAGAGTTCTAGTGCATCACCAAACTTTGGAAACCAGGTTTCCACAAAATGCAAACATGGCAGTTAAAGTGGTATAAATGTTATAACTGCATAATGTGAAAAAATCCTGAGTGAGCAGCACATGCAACAATGTCCTCAAATAAATCTGAAATATGGCAGCTCTAAATATTTCATATAAAATGGCCAGGGATTTAATAAATTAATTTACCTCTAATATAGATTATTCGAATTCAAAAACATAGCCGTGCTAATCTGAAATATCAGTACGAAGGGGGATTTTACAGCACTTTGGAGAAAAACTGACAAAACAAAGTTTTAGCACACTGAGGGAGTGGATACATAGGACAGATTATTCCAGGTATTTCTGCCATGGAACTGCTCCGGATAAGTCCCATACCTCCTGAATCTGGGGCTGTGTGTCCAGATGGTCCAGCTCATCCCCTTGCTGACCCCTGTCATTGCTGTCCCTTGTTTGAATGTCACTGTTATTGTCTGCCATAGATCTCCCTGCAACCACTTAGTCATCACCTGTCACATCTGCCGCAATCAGCAAAGCATAGCTAGAGCAATCCCCCTCCTTCTCACTGATCATGCAGATTTTGACCTCAACAGATGTAAACACAATGGCTAGGCACTCGTAAGGAGCTCTGTGCTGGCAAAGTGTGGCTCTGGCAACACAGGATGACCCATCCTTTTCCCTGCACTGATCAATGTAGGAGAAGAGTAATGGTGGTGGTTTACATGTGAACAATGGATTATTATTATTATTATTATTATTATTATTATTATATACCCCAACAACATCTCCCATAGGGACTTGGGGTGGCTTACAGAATAGTACACAAAGGTGCCATACAATACATAAAATATATACATCAACATATAATATGAATAACACATTACATAAACCTTACATAAATTGAATAAAAACAACCTCTATTAAAATAGAATCAGTAAAATATGGCTATAACCACTGAATAAAAGAGCCATACAATCAATGGATCAGGTCAAAGCAGACCCAGTTCAGTCATCGCTATTCACCCACAGCCCTTGGATACTCTAGAGCAGGGGTCCTCAAACTTTTTAAACAGAGTCACCGTCACTTTCCTTCAAACTGTTGGAGGGTTGGATTATAATTTGGAAAAAAAAAACATGAATGAATCCCCATGCACACTGCACATATCTTATTTGTAGTACAAAAAAAACACTTAAAAACAATACAATAATTGAAATGAAGAACAATTTTGGGTCTGCATCCTTTTGCAAACTTTCAGGCTATTATTTTTATTAGCTTAATGGATCAAAGTTCTAAGCACAATGGTTAATCTTTTCAGTCTGATGTAATATCTTAATAACATGACTGATTGTTCAAAGAAGGTAAAGCTTAAAAGGAAATGGAAAAACAAAATTATTCTAGGTTTTGCAATCATCTCATTCCAAAGCTTTAATATATCTGAAGAATAAGTAAAATATGGTATGTAACTCCACAAGCTCAGAAAATAGTCAGGTAATATACAGGGAAAAGGATTCTGTGTTAGAGGCTAACTAAAAGGATGAAATGGATAGCAAAAGCTTTTGTAGGCTGGATCTACACTGGCCTATATCTGATAGTGTAGGCTCATATAATCCAGTTCAAATCAGCTAATCTGGGATCAGATCCTGGGATATAGGCCAGTGTAGATCCAGCCTCAGATACAGGGAATGAAGTGCTTAGGAATAGGCAGACTATATGTGTGAATAGGCAGAAATGCAAAACTGAGGAATTAGACTTAGGCTTGTTTATACTAGGTAAAAAACCACATATTCGTCCTAAATCCAGGGCTGGCAGTCTTCACAATGCACAGCAACGTCTGGGAAGTATCCATAGTATTTTGCCCTTAGACTGACTTTGTCCTGCACTGAGCAAAGTTGGGACATACAGTGGTTCTCAATCTGTGGGTCCCCAGATGTTTTGGCCTTCAACTCCCAGAAATCTTAACAGCTGGTAAACTGGATGGGATTTCTGGGAGTTGTAGGTCAAAACACCTGGGGGCGCACAGGTTGAGAACCACTGCTCTAGAGTGTGTCCCAACACACTCTAGAGCAGGGGTCCTCAAACTAAGGCCCAGGGGCCAGATACAGCCCTCCAAGGTCATTTACCCGGCCCTCACTCAGGGTCAACCTAAGTCTGAAACAACTTGAAAGCACACAACAACAACAACAACAACAACAACAACCCTATCTCGTCAGCCAAAAGCAGGCCCACACTTCCCATTGAAATACCAATAAGTTTATATAGAATCATAGAATCAAAGAGTTGGAAGAGACCTCATTGGCCATCCAGTCCAACCCCTGTCATCCCATTTCCCATTTCTATGGTTGTGAAAGCTGGACAATGAAGAAAGCTGATAGAAGAAATCAATCCCATTTGAGATGTAGTGTTTGAATGACAAATAAATAGATCTTAGAGCACTTCAAGTCTGAATGTTTCCTAGAGGCCAATATGATTAGAGTAAGGCATCATATTTTGGCCATACTATGAGAAAAGATAATTCACTAGAGAGTATGATAATGCTTGATAAGGTGGAGGGCAATGGGAAAAGAGGAAGACTGTATTCCAGATAGATAAAATCAGGAAATACAACCCTGAGGTTTCAAGGTTTCAAGGCTTCAAGGCTTGAGGAGGACTGTTGAGGATAGGATGACTTAGAGGTGTTGTAGTCATAGGGCTACCGTTAGTAGTTACTGGATGGAAGAGTTTTGCAAAACAAATGTAGATTAGGTGTAGATGATCATATATTCTTAGTATTAAATACTTGTAAAAGGCATATAGATTTGTTAGCTTTCTACAGATATCTTGGGTAAAACAGTTATTAGAATCAGCTTTCCAAAGGCTATTCGTTGCAACAGTCAAGCCACTAAGAAAGAGTACAAATAACACTGGCGCACTTATCTGATTTACTGACTAGTTACAGAGTATACCATTATTGGAGTGATGACCAAAGTTTGGAAGTTACTTGCTATCATTCTAAGAATTTGTAAGCACAACTGAACCTTTCTCTTATCCTGTCTTTAGATGATACAGTGGGAGGCAAAAGTTGGAAAATTACTTTTTACCTAAATAAATATAATTACATGGTGGAGCAAAATATAAATGAGCAGAAGCAGGATAATGCTCTTGAGTTACTGGTAGGTTGGGAAACTAGCATAGGTTAAAAGGTTAAAATGATCCTCCCAACTCCCAATATTATACCTAGTCCAACACTCTAACCAATATGTCAAACTTGCTTTCTTTGGGATGGGGAATACTTAGTCCTCCAGATATGGTCAGACTTGTCCTGAAAAATGTAGTAGATTTCAAACTATGTGCTATATACATGTAATTCTGATAGGACAAACAACATGGCTATTTTTAGGAGGGTATTGGTTACCCCACCCTCCTGTTCCTAATACTAATAAATACTTAGGAACTCCTTTCCCTCTCTGGAAAGCAAAATCACACTAAACTCCTGCAATGAATCATGGTTCTAAATGGCAATTCACCAAGAAGAAGAGGTGAGATTATCAAAAGAAAATGTAAGTTGTGTTGTTGTCATTTAATTTGATAAACTTCCTGAGGCCGTATGGATGCACTAACTTTGTAAACAGTTCCTCCCTTCTGTTGATGTGTTGTAGCTTGCAGTTTGTTCAGCACCTCCTGCTCATTAGTGCTCAAAAGCATGGTTAGCCAAGTGTCGTGGACCATTCAGATCCGGTTTTGCCATGACTGAGTCTGTAAACTGGGGTTATTCACACAGTCAGACTCACAGTGTGATGCTCAACCTGAGGAGGGGAAGCTATGATGGCAACACTGCAACAAGGAATCCAGTGAGTATAAGAGCATCCGTACTAATTTTTAAATTTTAGTTTGGATCAGAGGGTGGAGGTATCAATCCAAAAGATGGTAGTTTCATTTTTCTTCTTCATTCCAATTAGTTTTAAACAGTATACGTGGAGATAGGCACATCTTCTGTCTGATTAAATCATGTTGCGTAGCTTGTTCTATCAATGAGATTATTCCAGTTGAATTGTGAAACACAAGATGTTCTTGGTCTCAGTGTGCTGAACATTTACCAACCAAATTTTATATCAACATCCTGTAGAGATGCAACTTGATGAATATGATTGTTATTTCTTCTAATACTAATTGAAACTATAATGATCTAACATGCACAAATGGGTCACATGTAACTAGTTCCTATGGATAGCTTAAAAGTGCTAATTCAAGTAGGGAAGAATTTGGTTATGACAGTCTGTCTAATAATGGTGAATGCCAAATTTAAAATTCATGGCATAAGAAGAGAAATCAATAGTTGGCCATGAGATATTTGTCGATATTACCTAACACATTCTTGATTGACTGCTAGAGACAAAACATGTCAATGGTAAGGAAAAGCATATGTCTCCACCACCCACTGTTGTTCAACTTGGAAAGAAGCTCTGGAATGTAAGGATCAGTGGGCAGGTCATTCAGAAGTTCAGGGGCCATCACAGAGAAAGCCCCTTTTCATAACTTTTCTGAGCAAGAAAAAAAAAAGAGACACAGAAAAAGGATTTCCTCATATATTTGAGAACATGAGAAGTTATAAAGGATTACTTATATGCACAGATTGATGGACAGTAATGCCTTTAAGATAATGGGCATATTCCCTGCTTCTTGTGTCAGAACCCAGAAGCCTTAAACCACGCCAGACACAGATTAAAGGTTCAAACACAGCTTTATTGCAAACAAAAGGACCTATAAAGCACTTAACTACAGTGCTAAGGTCTGTTGGAGCAATTTGGCACCAAAAATAAGTCAATAGGAGAAACAAAAATATAATCCGGATTATAGCGCTGCCTCTTGATCCGGATTAAACTGAAGATGAAGCGAATTGCTTAAAAATCAAAATGTAGCAAGAACACAGTCTTTAAAGCTGAAAAAAACGTTGTTTCAAAACTGAAAGTTGTTAAAGTCACAAAGATATTAGCAAACAAAGTCCAGAAGTCCAAAAGCGAAGTCAAACCAGTCCATAGTCAATTCCGTAGAGAAGCAAAGCTGGAACGTTGAAGACACCCAGGAAACAGGAACACAGGAACTCACAAAGCTATAGCCCAGGACCCAAGGTGGAAAGTTGGCAGGTACAAAGAATTATGTCCCATGAAGACACTTTGCCTTCTGCGACTTACAGGTCAAACTGAACCCCCTTTTATCTTACAATTCTTCTTCAGAGCTTGATGAGCTCCCCACCCTCTCATCATCACTCCCAGCTGCTCCCAAACCTGCAGCTGAATGCCCATCCCTCCACCTCTGCCAATGATTATCAGGATTCAGATCCTGCCAAGAGTCCCCTGGCTGCCAAACTCCAGTGAACCCCTCAAATTCCTCACTCAAGGTGGGCTGGTTACAGATATCCCTTATGTTTTGCACACGGGTCCAATTTAACTCCTCATCATCTTCCATTTCACTCCCAGTCCCAGAACCCCTTTCAAACCCAAAGAAATCTTCATCCTCTGTTGGTGCACAAAGTATTTCCCGAATACGCTTCCTTTGTTATTCCCCTTCAGACTCTGGCTCATGAGCAGCCCTCTTTACACCTCTGCTCCCTTCCCCATCCCCCATCTCCCAATCGGAGAAACCTGGGAACGTGTCAGTATCGCTTGGAGCCATAGTGATTTCTCTAATGTGCTGATGCTGCTGTTCTCCCCATGACTCTAAAGTAGACCCGTTTCCCCTGCTACTAGGAGTAGCAACTCGAGCAACACGCTGAGCTACAACATCTTGTTACTATTTCTAATTCTTCAACAAAAATGGTTCTCAACCTGTGAGTCCTCAGATGTTTAGGCCTTCAACTCCCAGAAATCCTAACAGCTGGTAAACTGGCTGTGATTTCTGGGAGTTGTAGGCAAAAACACCTGAGGACTCACAGGATGAGAACCACTGTACTAGACTTTGTCTAATTTTGGTCTTTAAACAGGCTCAGGCCTGGTCAGTACTTGGAAGGTCGATCACTATACAGTGTCGGGGTGCTGTAGGCTGTATTTCAAAGTAGGCCATGCCAAACCAATTTTGAGTATTTCTTGCCAAAGAAAACTCTATGAAACTCACAGGGCACATATTTCACTTTAATAACATTTTTGGGGGGTTTGTTCTTCTTTTCATCTTAGATAAGGTGGAGAACCCATGAGCTTCCAGATGTCGCTAAAACACAGCTTCCATTATGCATGACAACTAGCCATGGAATAACTGAATATATTGAACATTAACAAGGGTTGATGAGAGTTCCAGTCAAATAAAATATTTTATATAGTACTATACTAAATCCAATGCTGTGCCACAATAAAAGCAGTTAACTCTCCTCCATCCCTGTCAAAAGGCCTTCACGGATTTGGGTTGATTTTTTTAAAACTCCATCCACTCCCTTGATCCTGGATCAAAGATACTATAAAAGTGTGGAATCTAGTGACTGCATCACAGAACCAATAATCATCCAACTGTAGGGAAAATGGAATATGATATCCCTTTTTGATAATCCTGATTTGACAAGGAGAGTCTGGATTACTCCTCTATCATCCCATTCTAGTTGCTTTAAAATGTCCCTGATTCTTTTCTCCTCCCTCTTCATTCCCTGCATGCTGCAATTGCTGCAAACTGGATTCAAAAAGAAGAGGAAAATCTTGCCTTTCTCTGTAGACTCAGGCAAAAGTAAGTTGCTGCCAGCTTTCCAAGCTCGTGTGATTCTCATTAACCAGTTTTGCCATTTTGACCAAAGTCTGATGTTGCTTGACCACATATGTCCTGATTTTCATCTATAAAATGTTGGACTGTGCAGAAAAGGCCTTATTATCCAACCAAGGAATTTACCCAAGGCCAATGGCCACATTCCCTGCTGCTTGTTATTATTTCTAATTCTTCAATAAAAATTCTACCAGTGTTCCCTATATTGGCTTGGTTTCTTTGCCATTAGAAGAGTTCCAGAGCTGGCCAAAGAGTTATGGTTTGAGACACACATGTTGGCTAGTATTCAATATTTTGTTTCTAAAACTCTCCAACCCCCTGAGCACCAAAGCAGGGGTAATTAAAGAAGACCATTACCTTCTGAGAAATCAGCTGATGAGTTTCATTGGACAAGACAAGCATTTTTGGTGCCAAGATGAGGAATGAATAGGATTGTTGTTGTCCTATATGCCTTTGTGACAAATACACGTTTGGAGAGACCAATCATGCACATGCTTCACTAAGCACACAAGGGAATGCTTTCAACTCTTTGCTTATCAAATAGAGATGAGTTTGCAAGGTTTCCATAAAACATACTTACAAAAGGTTGTTTTCAGTGTCAGCAAATTCTTCAGTTCTGCCCATTCCTTTTTATTTACCCAATTCTTTTTCTATTGTACTACACATGAGCTCAATAAAATGCCTAACAATTTCATCAGTTGTTTGCTGTTCTTGTTACTACTATATTTCTACAAGCTTTGGTAAACTGGGGCTCAAGGCAGCCCAGATAACCTGGATCTGAACCATATAGGGCTTTACGGCTCATTGCCAGTACAGGCAGTTCCCCAAATGTGATAATTGGATTTTGAAAAAAAAAAAAGGTTTGTTGTGGAAACAAGGATTATTATTGAGAAAGCGTCAGTGGAGAACCCCTTTCCTCATGATAACTCTTTAGAGGAGTGAATTTCGCTTTGTAGGGGGAGGTTTCTCTCACTTCCTGTTGTCTCACCCCCGTTCTTAATTTTTGGGGACTACCTGTACTTTGAACTGGGCCCGCAAACAGATGGCCAGTTAGCAGAGCTATTACTACAAGGGAGTTGTGTGCTTTCTTTAGTTAACCACTGATAACAGTTTTGCTGAAGTTCTTTGAACCAGGTGAACGCACTTCCAAGGCAGTCCCTTTGTCACAGTAATCCAAAAAAACCAGGCATTTCTAGGAATGGGAATCTTGGAAACACTGGACTGTTATTCTCTCTTCATAAGGCTGCATCATGGGGAGAACACTTGCTGTTGATTAGCAAATACATTTCCGATGAGAGTCAAATTCAAAAAGTCAGTCTCTTATAAATTATAGAAATCTGGACATCTCAAAAATAAGATTGGGATAATAACAAACAATATATTTTAAAATCCTCTTTGTGATTCCTTTGTTTAGTGTAAGTATGTTAGTTTCAGAATATTTGTAATAGATGTTGTGCACTGACAAATAAACTTGATGATAGAAGGGACACCATTGTATATCATGGGACTGGAGCATCCATATATTTTTGGCATTTATAATTTCTATGAAGTCCTGGAATTTGCAGTTTAGGGAGGCATGTTAAGAATTTTTTAGTCGAAGTACTTAAATGCAGAGATTATCAACCTTTCATCCTCCAATTGTTTCACACTTCGGTTCTCATAAGCCTCCACCAAAATGGTCAATGATGATGGATTCTGGCCACTGAAATCCAAAACACCTGTAGGATCAAAGGTTCAGAACCATTGCTCTAATGCAGGCATGAGCAAACTTCAGCCCTCCAGGTGTTTGGGACTTCAACTCCCACAATTCCCAACAGCTGGAAGCAGGCCCGTAGCCAGGATTTTGTTTCGGGGGAGCTGAGTTTGATTCGGGGGCGGAGGGGCTGAGTCTGAGTGAAAGAGGGTCTACCCTAGCAAACCTTTTGTATCGTTACCCCAATACCCCCGTGCATATGGGATTAATTGAGCATGGTGATCAGATCATGATATGAATAAACATAACAGTTTAAATAATGTACCAGTAAGGCCTTCTCGCAGACCACCATGAGAATTGGGGGGGGGGGGGGGCTGAAGCCCCCCAAGCCCCCCAAGCCCCCCTCCCCTGGCTACATTCCTGGCTGGTAGACTGTTAGGAGTTGTGGGAGTTGAAGTCCAAAACACCTGGAGGGCCGAAGTTTCCCCATGCCTGCTCTATTGCCTCACCAAACTACAAATTCCAGAATTTCATAGGATGCAACCATTGCACCTGAAGTTGAATCACACTCCTATAAAATTGTAGTGTGAAAGGACACTTAGTAGTGCACGCTCTCGCTCTCCATTTATTTAAATGCTCTTCAGCTTCTAGATCCTGCTTCTTGGTAGGGGGTTGGACTGGATGGCCCATGAGGTCTCTTCCAACTCTATGATTCTATCACTACTAGTATTTTATTTTGCTGGTGGTACAAGACAGCAACGAGACAAGTTCTACAAGGCACCATTATTTATCAAGAAAGAATCAAGCCAGTCTATCTGGGGCTGACTGTTCATTTATCTTCTCCAACACATTATTTTCACACATGCTTTTGCTTCATTACACTACCAAAGAAAGAAAGTAATAAATAAAAAGGGCACATGCAAAATTACATAAATTTTCCTTCTGACTGATGGCTTGCCAGGAACGGGAGTTTATCTTGATGTAAATCTGGCTAGCCTCTGGCTAACCTACTCCAGTTTATAGGTATCAAAGGTCACTTCAAAGTGGTTCAGAAAGCCACAAGGCTATGTACAAGTATTACCAGAAGTTTGCAATCCTCTTTCTTTTCTTTTCTTTCTTTCTTTCTTTCTTTCTTTCTTTCTTTCTTTCTTCATTCTCCTAAAAAGAAAAACCTACCACCTCAAACTGTTTTAGAGGACTCTGGTGGATAATATTTTATTGACTGCATCAGGCATGTAGCCGGAGGGGGGGGGCTCGGGGGGCTTAACCCCCCCCCCCCGAAATTCTCATGGTGGTTCGCGAAAAGGCCTTAGTGGTGCATTATTTAAACTGTTATGTTTATTCATATCATGATCTGATCACCATACTCAATATATCCCATATGCATGGGGGTATTGATACAAAAGGTTTGCTAGGCTAGACCCTCTTTCACTCAGACTCAGCCCCCCCCCCTGAAAAAAATCAGCCCCCTTCCCCCCGAAACTAAATCCTGGCTACGGGCCTGGACTGCATTCTTCATTCTGTGAAAACAGACAAATCATCAGAGAAGAGAAGGAAGTGATTCTGCTAGTATACTGTGTTATCAACAGAAATCACTTCATGAACCCTTTAAGTACCCACAAATCAACTGTGCTTTTAATCATTCCAAAGCTTTCTCTGAATTCTAGACAACATTCAAAGCACTAGACTCAAAGCAGGCCATTTTTTTTCATGTCAGGAGTGACTTGAGAAACTGCAAGTCATTTCTTATGTGAGACAATTGACCATCTGCAAGGACATTGTCCAGGGGATGCCCAGATGTTTTGATATTTTAACAACCTTGTGGGGGGCTTTTCTTGTGTCTCCGTATGGGGAACTGGAGCTGACAAAGATCAACCCACTCTCCCTGGATTCAACCTGTCAGTCTCCAATCCTGCCAACAAGGGTTTAACGCATTGTGCCACCGGGGGTTCCAAAGCAGATCATAATGTATAATAAAATGATAGATATAGCAGAACAGATACTATGTGCATTCATTCCATCTTCACACAGGTTGAATAGTAGAATATCACAGCAGATGACCACCCCAAAAGGCTTTTTTTTTAGTGGAGAGGAAGGGTAGTGAACATCTAATATTTTTGTTAAGAAGAGTGGAACAAGATATGTTGTCTCTGTATTCTGTATATACTCATTTACTAGAATTTCACAGCAGAGAAAATTCCAAAAAGTGGTCTGTTTTACCCTACTATCAGTAAATAACAGTAATAAGAAAAAGTCATTGCTACCAGCCCACTGCTGTGAAACCAAAAGGTGTAGGAGAGTGTGGCTTCAGTACATTCTCTGCTGAACAAGACTTGGGTAAGCTTGTTGTTGACACACAGTCATAATGAATCAATACCATTCTCCAGACTCAGAAAAAGACCCGTCCTTAACTGGGAAAAACAATCAAACATAATAAAATTGTCATATTTTTCACACTTACTTATCCAGGTCATAATGTTTAAAGAATTTTACCATTTACAAATGTCAATGGTGCATCTGAACCGTAGAATTAATATAATTTGATGCCACTTGAAGTGCCATAGCTCAGTGATATGGAATCCTCAGATTTATATTTATTTATATTTTTTTGGCAGAGAAAACTAAACTGTTTGTAAAACTACAACTCCCATCATTCTAGAACTTTGAGCCACAGCAGCTAGAGTGGTGTAAAACTGCATTAATTCTATAATGCATATAACCCCAGGGGTTAAGAACATGCTCAGCATTCAAATAGCCTGAAAACCTAAGCCCAATGTTACCTTTTAACCAGTATCTTTTTTCCTTCTTGAACCTGACACATAGGAGAAATGTGAAAATCAAACAAATAACTAAATGGCACATGTGCTCAGAAGCAATTTTGGTGCTGCCATTTCAGTATCAAGCTCAAGGATACTGCGCGAAATAAGGATATTCTTAGCCTATTTTAAAGTTGTTCATAAAGAGGTACATATCGCACTATTCCTTCCTTCCTTCCTTCCTTCCTTCCTTCCTTCCTTCCTTCCTTGATTGCCCTCAAGAGGAAATGCTCTTGTGTTTCTCAACCTGGCTGTCGGGACCCCTGAGGGGTTCTTGAGGGGGTTTCAGAGGGGTCACCAAAGACCATCAGAAAACACATATTTCTGATGGTCTTAGGAATCCCTTTGGCAGAGAAGGCTGAAGATCTCTCCGCCTATTCTTCTCTTTGTTTTTGGAAACAGACAGCAAATCCTCCCACCAATTGCCCTCCTCTTGCTCTCTGGATGTAGGTGAACTAAAACTCCAAAACTCAAGGTCAATGCCCATCAAACCCTTCCAGTATTTTTTTGTCATGGGGGTTCTATGTAGGAAGTTTGACCCAATTCTATCGTTGGTGGGGTTCAGAATGCTCTTTGATTGTAGGTGAACTATAAATCTCAGCAACTACAACTTCCAAATGACAAAAATCAATCCTCCCCCAACCCCTCCAGTATTCAAATTTGGACATATTGGGCATTTGTGCCAAATTTGGTCCAGTGAAAATACATCCTACATGTCAGATATTTACATTAGAATTCATAATAATAGCAAAATTACAGTTATGAAGTAGCAACGAAAATAATTTTTATGTTTTGGGGATCACCACAACATGGGTTACTGTAATAAGGGGTCACAGCAGTAGGAAGGCTGAGAAACACTGTGCTAAATAGTCAACTCAGAGCTTCAGTATATGATTCTAGTATCCACAACGCGTATTACTTACTCTATATCTTCCAAAAGAAATGGTGGGAGATAAGAATCTCTTTCCCTGCCCATGGAATGTAAGTAGAGGCCCCTTGATTTGTTTAAAAATGTGTTCAATAGAAATTTATTATGCATTTATTTTTAAATATTTCAATCTACATAAATGGAACATAAGAGTCCTGCTCTCATCCTCTGCCTTGAAATTTCCTTCATTTGCCAAATTTCCAGCATTGAAACAACTTAAAAGCATTTAGAAATATAGATTAAGCATCCAAAGGGGAGGTGGGGTCACAGTTACCAGAGGCGGCCCTAGGTAATTTTCAATGGTAAGCAAACTGTATTTTGCCCCCCCCCCCCCAACCAATCACTGATATATATTTTCTGTTCGTTGTGGGAGTTCTGTGTGCCATATTTGGTTCAATTCTACCATTGGTGGAGTTCAGAATGCTCTTTGATTGTAGGTGAACTATACATCCCAGTAACTACAACTCGCATATGTCAAGGCCTATTTTCCCCCAAGAGCGCCTCAAGAGCGCCCCTGGGTAAGATCAACTATACTGCAAATGCTTACTTTGCGTAATGGGTCGAGCCGCCCCTGACAGTTACCAATGATCTGAAAACACAACAAATATAAGAATTCTATTTGTCAATGGATTTCAGTGCTTCCCACATCCTGCAATGCTAGAAATTTGAAAATTAAACTAAATGTTCATTGTGGGCAGAATTTGATGAGCGGGCGGGGGGAAGTAATGCCTTTATTTTGCCCTCCCATAATTAAACCTTTGGGGATGGGGAATATCTGATATTCCAGATGCTGTACAATGGCAATTCTTATCATCCTTCAATATTAGCAATGGGATCAGGATGATGGGAGTTACAGGCCAACAATATCTGGATGTTCACATATTCTCCATCACTTCTTAAATCCACAGTCCTTTGTGCATGAGTTGCACATACTGTGTTCTAGAAAAAAGGCAGAATGAAGGGGGCAAATGGGAGGGATGAGAAGCTAATTAGCCTGCATGTTTCTTGCTTTTTTAAAGCTCCTCCAGAACTATGTTCATCGTCGAAGCTCAGCTCCTTCACTTGTGTTCACTAAAGCATGGAGTAAGCCTTGGCTGTCATCCAACGGGTGAGTCAAACCTTCAAGTATGAGTAGACATAGTACAGAAACTCTGGGCGATAATCCATCACTTTGTCCATGACTGTGAATCTTTTTTTTAAAAAAAATACATTTCTATAAAGATTTGTGAGATATAGCAAAATTATCTTGGTATAATGGCATTTATACCACACAGTTATAGCACTTTGATTCCACTTTAGCCACCATGGCTTCATTCCATGGAATCTTGGAATTGATAGTTTTATGACATATTTAGAATCCTTTTCCAGAGACCTCTAGGACCTTTCCAAACTACAAATTCCAAAATTCAATGGGATGCAGCCATGGCAGTTACTTTTGAATGAGTGCTATAACTGTGTAATGTAAAATGGTCTGCAATGAGCAATATCAGTGCCCTATTTCCAGTAAGTTCTGTCTTGAGAAGGCAGGTGCCAGCTGAAACAGGGATGCATTCCTGCTCTCTATGATCTATGAATACATGCTTATTGAGATGTACTCATGGAGAGTGAAAGCTCATGATGTCTTTGGTAGTACTGGAGGGAAAATATCTCTCAATACCATTTGCTGGAGAATATAAGTGGGGCAGTTAGCACAGTATGACCCTTGCATTCATGGGGGCACATTACTGAACTTATTATTATTATTATTATTATTATTATTATTATTATTATTTACTTCATTTCTACTCTGCCTTTCTCAACCCCGGAGGAGACTCAAGACAGCTTACAAATCTGGCCAAAATTTAATGCTGCACAAATAAACAGTAAAAACACATATCATTAAAATATAAAACAATCTAAACCTATAAGCAATTAACATACATATCAATCAATCAAACAAACAGATTAAAACCATCTAAAATGCCAAGTCATGAAACTCTATAGAAACAATAATCATGAATCTTACTGAAATAAACAACCCTCTACCAAAAGTTACCATAGATTCAACATGAAAGACCTTTAAAACTCCTTAAGATGACTCTCTGTTCATCTCTGGTGGATGCATACCATTGAATCTCCTCAAGACCTCAAAAATTCAGAGAGGGCACATTTTGACAGATGCATGTAGATGAAGCCCTGGGTTCTGGTCTCAGCATATGGGAATTGTACAGCATTGGACTCATGTCCTGTTTTCTCTAGCATCTGGCTGTCTACTATAGAAACTGGATGCTGGATTGGATAGTTTTAAGCTCTTGATACAGCATGATTTTTCTATGTATTTATGTAGCCATGTTTGATACAACATATCCAGTAAGTTGAAAGAGGAGAAACTGAAATCCAGTGTAAAGAGAAACTATGCAGCAGGAGCACTCAACCTACATAGGGTTGTATTAGGCCAGGTGAGCCTTGGAAGGGGTTGAATTCTCATTCTCACCAGCCCAAGTCAATCTGGTCAGTGAGTTATGTTGGGCGTAGTAGTTGTTCTTCCACATTTGGAGGGCCAAAGATTCCCCACCCAAAGTTTATATGGATAGTATTCTTCCATGTGCATACAAACAGCTCAAAAACATCTCACTCAAGCTGGAATGTGTCCAGAGGAAGGTAAGTAAAATGATTAAGGGGCTGGAGAACAAGCCCTATGAGGAGCGGCTTAAAGAGCTGGGCATGTTTAGCCTGCAGAAGAGAAGGCTGAGAGAAGATATGATTGCCATGTATAAATATGTGAGGAGAAGTCATAGGGAGGAGGAAGAAAGCTTGTTTTCTACTGCCCTGGAGACTAGGACACAAAACAATGGCTTCAAACTACAGGAAAGGAGATTCCACCTGAACATTAGGAAGAACTTCTTAACAGTAAGAACTGTTCAGCAGTGGAACTCTCTGCCCCGGAGTGTGGTGGGCGCTCTGTCTTTGGAAGCTTTTAAACAGAGGCTGGATGGCCATCTGTTGGGGGTGCTTTGAATGCGATTTTCCTGCTTTTTGGCAGGGGGTTGGACTGGATGGCCCACAAGGTCTTATCCAACTCTAGGAGTCTATGATTCCTCTCCTTCCCTTCTAGTGTTCCATCCAACAGTCATAGCCAGGGTAGACATTATAAAGCTGAGCCTATTTTGCAAATACATTTTAAACAATATTTCTAAGATTTTTTTATTTCCACTATGGCAATTGCATCTCCAGAATAAGAACACAACTGTGCAAAATTCCTCTAATTTGTAGTGCAAAACAAACACTTAAAACAATGCAATAATTAAAATGAAGAACAATTTTAGCAAATATAAACTTATTAGTATTTCAGTGGGAAGTGTAGGCCTGCTTTTGGCTGATGAGATGGGATTATTGTGTGCTTTCAAGTCGTTTCAGACTTAGGTTGACTCTGAGTGAGGGCCGGGTAAATGACCCTGGAAGGCCGTATCTGGCCCCTAGGCCTTAGTTTGAGGACCCCTACTCCAGGTCCTCCAGCACAATTATGTAGTCACCTTTCACTAGAGATTGATCACCAGAGAGTCTAAAATGCCTAGAAAAATCTTATCTCTAGGAATTTCTAGGTCCTCCAGGATAATTCTATGATCAACTTCAACTAGAAGTTGTCCATGGCACCATGCTGGAGGACCTAGGATAATGGAAACAGTAATGAAATCTGCAAATAATGAAATACACACATTTGTAGAGAGCAAGCTGTAATTCTTAAGAAATAAACCCCACCTCACTCCAAGAAATAGCTGGGTAATTTCTTCTTCCCCTTAAATAGTTTGCTCACAAACAGCATGGCTAATTTTGAAAGAGAGGCTACTTGCTTGTGGTTTTCTTTTACATTTTATGTTGACTGTAGTTTTACCACCCATTTTAATTGGATTATCCCCTTGGACTTCTCTAGGACATGTGAATCCATTGCCTTGCCTGGATCTTTGATACAGAAAGATGAATATCTGTGTTTTGTTTTCCAGAGAAAACCCTGGTTGCCTGGTACCAGTTGAGCAATGTCCTTTTGTGCTAGGCTTGACTGATGAAAACTCAGAGCTGATCCTCACAGACACCGTTATCATAACTGAAGGGATGAAAACCACAGCGAGACATCTTTTCCTCTTCAGCCGTACCCTTGTTGTTGCCAAACTGAAGTAAGAAATGTAACTTTCCGTGTTACCTTCACTCAACTAATGTAGGGTTTGTGTACTGTACCATAGGGTTGTCTCCTTCCCACAAAGGGTGGCCTCCCCAGGAAAATCGATATAAATAAATTAGATAACCACTTAATCTCCCCTTCATAGATACTGGGTTTAATTTATTACACTCTTAACTTGAAATTGTGTACATTCTTTACAAGTGAAACATAATTTTTGCTTCAATATGGTTGACAGCTTCTGAAATGATTTCATGGCTTCAGAATGAGGGTTAATCCAGAAACTGGAGTTGAGTGAATGTTTCTTGCAACCTTTCTTCTGAGGTCCGTTTTACACTGCCATATAAAATCCAGATTCTGTGCCTTGAACTGTTGTCTAACTTCCATTAGTAACTAGGAGTTGTTTGTAAGGCAGATGTTTGTAACTCGGGGACTGCATGTAATTGGGTAGCATTTTGGTCAGGGGTGGGCAACCATTGGAATTAAGACACATTAAACGGTGTGTCCCCCCCCCCCTCCTCAAAAAATGCAAAACAAAAAATGGAAAAAGCTTGTAGCAAAAAACTCCTTCCAGAAGGATAAGGAAAATTTTGATACTTTGTGGGTGAAATTGGAATATAATAGGCCCAGAACAAGCTTGCAATTCCAGTTTTGTCTCCTGGGCCTAAAATAGCTGAAAGGGGTCAAAACATGGCAAACATGGCAAAAATAACCCCTGTATACCAAGGGGATATTCTATGGTACTTTGGGACAATAATTCTTTTTTTAATTTTTTTTAAATTTTTAATAAATAAAATTAATCTATTTGCATTGAACTCTAAAAAATAAGAATCTCAAAATTGGGGGCTGGGGCCTTGTGTATCATAAAATGGCCATAGAAATTTGATGAAGTGCACAGGTCACACTTTCCCCAACCCTGGTTTAAAGTGTTCATATCCTACTAGATCAGTGTTTCTCAACCTTCCTAATGCCATGACCCTTAATACAGTTCTTCATGTTGTGGTGACCCCCAACCATAAAATTATTTCTGTTGCTGCTTGATAATAGTAATTCTGCTATTGTTATGAATTGTAATGAAAATATCTGATATGCAGGATGTATTTTCATTCACAGGACCAAATTTGGCACAAATAACTTATATGCCCAAATTTGAATACTGGTGGGGTTGAGGGGGATTGATTTTGTCATTTGGGAGTTGTACTTGCTGGGATTTAAAGTTACAATAAAAGAGCATTCTGAACTCCAACAATGATGGAATTGAACCAAACTTTGCACACAAAACTCCCATGATCAACAGAAAATACTGGAAGGGTCTGGTGGGTATTGACCTTGAGTTTTGGAGTTGTAGTTCACCTACTTCCAGTGAGCACTGTGGACTCAAACAATGCTAAATCTGAACCAAACTTGGCACAAATACTCAATATGCCCAAATATGAACACTGGTGGAGTTTGGGGGGGGGGGGGAGAGAGACCTTGACATTTGGGAGTTTTAGTTGCTGGGATTTATAGTTCACCTACAAAGAGCATTCTGGACCCCACCAACGATAGAACTGGGAGAGACTTCCCACATAGAACCCCCATGACCAACAGAAAATACTGTGTTTTCTAATGATCTTTGGATACCCCTTTGACACCCCCTCACAATCCTCCCAGGGGTCCCAACCCCCAGGTTGAGAAAAGCTGTACTAGATGATACATTTTTATATTGCTGGATTTTTATTTTTGCAAAGACCAGTTCTAGATTTTTCAGTGACAAAGCATGTACTTGAATAAGGACCTCTTCACATGGGTTGCTGTTGGACTCAATGGGGAGAGGCCGGATGCTCCAAGCACACTCCACACTTTCCTCCATGTGAATGCCCTCAGCTGGAGCCGGGCGATGCGGGATGTGAGGTGCCGGGTTTCCCACCCCCCCTCCCATGAAACACAGCCATGTGACAAGTTCATTAATAGAATGCAAGGTCATTAACAACGAAGTTAAAACCCTTTGTTAAGTGATGCCACTAACAAATGACATTCTGCTGTTTCTGCTCATAGCACAGCACTTAAGTTGCTCAAAACATTGCATTGGAACAGAAGATTGACTTCTGAATACTTGCTGACTATACTTTATCCATTCTGCAATTTTATTAAATAATATCACTTGCAGATAATCCACGAAAACCTTGCACGTTTTATATATGACTAAAGTCAGATGTCACCTGCTTGGTTGTAAACAGTTTTGGGGAAATTCTAGATTTGATCAACAAAGGCAAAGCCATTCCCTCTGGGGCTTTTTCAGAGTAAAACTCTCAGGGGAGGAAAAAGTCAATCTGGAAATGAAACTTGTAGCTGCTTTATTTAGAACAAAGTGAATGAATCATTTGTAGATGTTTTTGTTCACAACCAGCTTCTTTGCCCTGAATAAAGGGGAAACCCTGGTGTTCATACTATCAGAGCTGGCCCAAAATATTTTGCTGCCTGAGACAGGACAAAATGGCATCTTCTCCGTCATCTCATATATACATGTACTTAATTGATTAACTGATTGATTACAAGATGTGATAGTAGAGCTGTTCAGCTCTGGAATATGCTGTCTCATACTGTGCTGGAGTCTCCTTCTACAGAGACAATAAGCAGAGCCGAATGACCATCTGTCAAGAGTGCCTTGATTATGCATTCCTGCATGGAAGGGTTTTAGATTGGATGGCCCTTGGGGTCTCTTCCAACTTTATGATTCTATAATACCATCAGCTGCTTGAACCTTCCCAATTTTACTGCCTTTCCTCTGCACTAACCCTAGAAAAGATGCCACCACAAACGTGGTAACCTGGTATTTGTTTTTTTCCCTTCTCTTTCTGCAAGCTTTTTGCAAAAATGGTGGTGTTGATGTGATAATGTTTCAAGGGCAGCCGCAAACAAGTCTGCTCCCTCTTCCTTATGACACCCATTTCACATATTTATACATGGCTATCATGTCTCCTCTCAGCCTTCTCTTCTGCAAGCTAAACATACCCAGTTCTTTAAGATGCCTCTCATAGGGCATGGTCTCCAGTCCTATGATCATTTTAGTTGCCCTCCTCTGGACACCTTCCAGCTTGTCAATATCTCTCTTGAACTGTGATGATGCCCAGAACTGGACACAGTATTCCTGGTGAAGTCTAACCAAAGCAGAATACCAGGCATGAGCAAACTTTGTCACTCCATGTGTTTTGGACTTTAACTCCCACAATTCCTAACAGCCAGTAGGAATTGTGGGAGTTGAAGTCCAAAACTCCTAGAGGGCCAATGTTTGCCCATGCCTGGTCTATACACTATATTCCTTTTGATGCATCCCAAAATTCCATTGGCTTTTAAGCTGCTGCATCACACTGTTGGCTCATGTCAGGGGCGGTTCAACCCATTACGCAAAGTAAGCATTCGCAGTATAGTTTATTTTGCCCAGGGGCGCTCTTGAGGTGCTCTTGGGGGAAAATAGACCTTGACATATGCGAGTTGTAGTTACTGGGATGTATAGTTCACCTAAAATCAAAGAGCATTCCGAACTCCACCAATGATGGAATTGAACCAAATATAGCACACAGAACTCCCATGACGAACAGAAAATATATATCAATGATTGGTTGGGGGGAGGGGGGGGCGGCAAAATACTGTTTGCTTACCGTTGAAAATTACCTAGGGCCACCTCTGGCTCATGTTCAACTTGTTGTCCATGAAGACTCCAAGATCTTTCTCACATGTACTGTTGTTGAGCCAGTAATCACCTATTTTGTATCTTTGCATTTCATTTTTTCTGCCTAAGTATAGTTTTTTACATTTGTCCTTGTTGAAATTCATTTTGTTAGTTTTGGTCCAGCTCTCTAATCTGTTAAGGTCATTTTGAATTCTGATCCTGTTCTCTGGCTATCCTTCCTAATTTGGTATCATCTGCAAACCTGTTAAGTACACCCTCTAAACCTTCATCCAAGTCATTAATAAAGATCTTGAACAACACTGGGCCCAGGACCAAATCATGCGGTACTCTGCTAGTCACTTCTTTCCAGATGAAGAGGAACCATTGGTGAGCACCCTTTGGGTTCAGTCGCTTAACCAAATACAGATCCATCTAATAGCCCGCCTTTGATTAGTTTGCTTGAAAGGAGGTCATAGGGGACGTTCTTACTGAAATCGAGATATGCTACATCCACACCATTCCATGTATCTACCAAAATGGGGCCATAATTGTTTGAGTCTCATTTTTCCCCTTCTTTAAGACAGGGACAACATTTGCCCTCCTGCAATCTGCTGGTACTTCTGTTCTCCAAAAATTCTCAAAGATTGTTGCCAGTGGTTCTGAAATGACTTATGCTAGTTCTTTCAATATTCTTGGATGTAGTTCATCTGGCCCTGGAAGTTTGAATTCATTTAGAGTTGCTAGGCATTCCTGGACTAATTCTTTACCTACTCCGTTTTGCTCAGATTGAACCTCAGTCTCCTTTTGGGAGAAGTCTGAGGTAAAGAAGGTGTTGCGCAGCTCTGCCTTTTCCCTATCCTCTGTTAGCATTTCACCACCTTCTCTTCGCATAAGCCCTACCATTTCATTTTCTAATGACAAACCAAAAACTGCTTTTTATTGTTTTTTATCTCTCTAGCCTTTGACTGCGTGGATCATAATAATAAATTGTGGCAAGTTCTTAGTGGGATGGGCATCCCAAGCCACCTTGTCTCTCTCCTGAGGAATCTGTACAAGGACCAAGTGGCAACAGTAAGAACTGACCACGGAACAACAGACTGGTTCAAGATTGGGAAAGGCGTACGGCAAGGTTGCATCCTCTCACCCAACCTTTTTAACTTGTATGCAGAACACATCATGCGATGTGCGGGGCTGGATGAATGCAAAGCTGGGGTGAAAATTGCTGGAAGAAACATTAACAACCTCAGATATGCAGACGACACCACTCTGATGGCCGAAAGCGAGGAGGAGCTGAGGAGCCTTTTAATCAAGGTGAAAGAAGAAAGCGCAAAAGCCGGGTTGCAGCTAAACGTCAAAAAAACCAAGATTATGGCAACAAGAATGATTGACAACTGGAAAATAGAGGGAGAAACCGTGGAGGCCGTGACAGACTTTGTATTTCTAGGCGCAAAGATTACTGCAGATGCAGACTGTGGCCAGGAAATCAGAAGACGCTTACTTCTTGGGAGGAGAGCAATGTCCAATCTCGATAAAATAGTAAAGAGTAGAGACATCAGACTGGCAACAAAGATCCGCCTAGTCAAAGCCATGGTATTCCCTGTAGTCACCTACGGATGTGAGAGCTGGACCTTAGGGAAGGCTGAGCGAAGGAAGATCGATGCTTTTGAGCTGTGGTGTTGGAGGAAAGTTCTGAGAGTGCCTTGGACTGCAAGAAGATCCAACCAGTCCATCCTCCAGAAAATAAAGCCTGACTGCTCACTGGAGGGAAGGATACTAGAGACAAAGTTGAAGTACTTTGGCCACATCATGAGGAGACAGGAAAGCCTAGAGAAGACAATGATGCTGGGGAAAGTGGAAGGGAAAAGGAAGAGGGGCCGACCAAGGGCAAGATGGATGGATGGCATTCTTGAAGTGACTGGATTGACCTTGAGGGAGCTGGGGGTGGTAACGGCTGACAGGGAGCTCTGGCGTGGGCTGGTCCATGAGGTCATGAAGAGTCGGAGACGACTGAACGAATGAACAACAACAAATCTCTCTAGCAAGCCTGAGTTCATTTTGTGCCTTAGCCTTATCGTCTTCCGTGGTTATTAGTTTGAATCCCTCTTTGGTGATTTCCCCCTTTTCCATTTCTTGTGCATGTCATTCCCACCTAAGGATCCCATCACTTCCACTGCATCAACCAGATCCTCAGTACTGATTAATAACAATAACTATTATTATTATTATTATTATTATTATTATTATTATTACCCGCCTCTCCTCATGGCTCGAGGTGGGTTACAAAACAATGTAAATACACAATAAACATAGCAAACACACTACAAATACACACACTAAAACCTACCTCCATAAAAGTTACATACCAAAACATATATCAATGAAAACATATTAAAACAGACAAAACAGAGATTAAACAAGGGACATGCATTAAAATTCATGTTTATGTTTAAAGACTGTCTGGGTGGACCTGCCAGAAGAGATAAGTCTTCATTTATGTCTTAAATTCTGACAGCTGATTTAGCTGTTGGAGCTCTATTGGCAGGTCTTTCCACAGTCTTGGGGTGGCTGACGAAAAGGTCCTCTGGGTGGTAGTTGCTAGTCAGGTTCTGAAAAATTGGAGCAGATGCCCCCAGAAGACCAAAGTATGTGGGACAGACTGTATGGGAGAAGGCAATCCTTTAGGTAACCTGGACCCAAACAATGTAAGGCTTTAAAAGTCAAAACCATCACCTTCTACTTTGCCCAGAAACTAATTGGCAGCCAGTGGACTGACTTTAGGATAGGTGTAACATGCTCACTCTTTGATGTTCCTGTAACTAATCTGGCTGCTGTATTTTGAACCAGTTGGAGCTTCCAAACTTGGTACAAGGATTAGGATCAGATCCAGAAAAGTTGATCCCCTTCCAATAGGAATGGAGTAACCTAAAATGTCCTCTCTCCGTGTTTACCTATCCTGCCCCCTCTGTGGTTTAAACTGATGCTCTTTGCAGTGTATTCCCACTTTTTCTCTTCCCACCAGTCCTCTTTCAGCTTTTCCCTAAAATGAAGGCACCCCCTTTTGACCTCCACCCTAACATGAAGGCAATTTATATTAGGACCTTGAATAACTTTCCTACTTTCCTTAGGCCAGTTAGTTAACTTTTGTATTTTCAACTTCTGTTAACATACTGATTTCAAATTATGTCACTTACACACACAGTTTTTTTCTTCTTCTTACCATTGTTCTATATACACAGACACACAGAGGGGGAGACAGCAAGAGAAATTCCCCCATTTTCACCTTTGCAGCAGAAGCTCTTTTCATTTTCTTCCTTCCACCACATACCACACTCCTCCAGATGGCAAAAAGACCACCACTATGATTATGACCTTTAAACACCCTCCTACATTCTTCCAATAAAGGAGGTCATATTAAGAAAGGCAACACTTCACAGATTACTCAGCTTAAAACTTTATTTTAATCCTCTTGTAGGCTTTAGGAAGAACAAATCCTGTTTCTTCTAAAGGAGTGTTGGTTTCAATATTTGCTTTAGAAGTAGCAAGATTTGTTTCTTAGTCTTCAATATTAATTTTACTGTGAATAGTGAGCTATTATAATAGTGAGCTATTATAATTACTGAGAATGAAACTATTCAATTGTCATTGTGTGTGTTCGAGTTGCCTGTTGACTTGTGGCAGTTTCCTTGAATTTCATAGGGTTTTCTTAGACAAAGAATCCACAGAAGTGCTTTTCTAGTTCCTTTCTATGAAATACAGCACACCACTCCGGGTTTTCATTGGTGGTCTGGTTTTCCATCCACAAACTAACCAGACTGGCCGTTTATCATCCAAGAGCAGGCTGGATATGGTGCCCTTACAGCTGGTATTTACTTAATATTTATGTGAGGGCTGGCAATTTCAGCAAGCTTAGGACAACAGGAAGGGAGAGGAAATCTACCCCTCAGAAGGGAAATGTGCCCCTGAAAGAGTTATGAAGAAAAGGTGTCTCAACTGAAGCTTTCTCTTACCAATCCTTGCTTCCACAACAAGCCAAATTTTTCAAAATCCCACAGGGACTAGAAAGTGAGGTGAAATCTTCTGAACAGGGGCACAGATGGTAAAACAAACATCACAGCGGTGTTAACTCTATCCTAAGCTATCCAAAGTTAGGATAGAGAGAGAGAGAGAGATTTGGCTGGAGCTGCACTTTAAAAATGTACCTGTTCCAACTTACATACAAATCCAACAAGAACAAACCTACAGAACCTATCTTGTTTATAACTTGTGGACTGCCTGTACTTAGAATTAAAGGGCAGGGCTCCTTTAGTCACACCGTGAATGCCAGATCCGAATTGATCCCATCACTGCTCCAATTTATGGATTCCGGGGGTGCATCTACACTGTAGAGATAATGCAGTTCTTCAGCTGGGAACAGGACAAACTTGCACTGCTGCTAGAATGTCTTGAACCTACTTGATGTTAGCTGGATTCAAATAACACTAATTTCTACTACTCTGCCTTCTATGTCCACCATCTACAGCAGTAGAAACCATTCTCTTTGGGGGAAATGTCCATGTTTTCTAGGGCAACTCTACAAATAAATTCAGATTTTTGAAGGATAAGTATTTTCAAAGATACTAGACTACCTTTGTTTACTAGATATTTAAATTAAATACATGTCATAGTAAGAAATTAGTCTAAATTTAAAATAAAGAAGCTTGCAGTAAAATTATATAGAGGTTGAGTAATCCTTAGCTACAAATCCAAAATCTCATGGGGGACTAAGTCTTTGCTTTCTGGTGATTCAGTGTACACAAACTTTTTTATGCTTGAAATTATTTAAAATATTGAGTATACAATTGAATTACATTCAGGCCATGTGTACAATGTGTATATGAAACTTAAATGATTTTTTTGTGTAGACTTGGGTTTTATTTCTGAGGGCCTTTCCACACAGCCATGTAACCCATAATATCAAGGCAGATGATCCACAATTTCTGCTTTGAATTGGATTATCTGAGTCCACACTGCCATATAATCTAGTTCAATGTGAATTTTATATGGCTGTGGGGTTGGGGCCATAGATATCTAATGATGTGTATGCAAATATTTAAAAATTCTGAACTCCAAAACTTTTGGACATGAGCACAATTTGTCTTGGATTGTGCTTATGTCTATCTATGATGTACACGAAAAAAACATTGCACAGAAACTTACAAATACCAAATGAGTTTCTGTCTCGTGTCCTTGCTGATTCTTTCCCCTTCAGAAATGAACAGTCCGCATCTAGCAAGAAATTGATTTTTGTGCTTGCTTTTGAAATGAAGTGTTTCAAATCAGGGCCCTCAGTTCTGCAACAAACACTAATACAAAGGAAGAGAGTAGTGCAATCAGTAGCATAAATTGGAATGGATTTAATCCTAAGCAAAAATACAAATACAAACAATGAAATCTTAGGTATGTTCACCAAGGAGTTAAGTCCCACTGAGTTTGGGATCTTACTTTTGAAAAACTGAGCTTCCAATTGAGCTGCAAATGGCATATTCCCAAAATCTGGATTCACTCGGGACTTGGTGCAAGGGACCTCTCTGGAAAAATATTATTTTACTCATTCATTCCTAATCTTTGAGTAAAACTGGAAGCAGAAGTTCCAAAATACTGCAAGAAAGATTGCATTTGTGGTGAGTCTAAAATGGTTCAAAATGGGAAGTTCCAAGAAACTAGCAGACTGAGAACTCAGTTTTATGAACCATCCTTTGAGTGTATGAATGTTGTTGAGTGGAACTTGGGTTTGAACCTGATATTCTATTGTGAGCACAGTTCCTCCAAATTCTTCTCCATCATATAAAGCTGTGGTGTACAAAGTGTAGACCATGGGCCACACATAGTGTCAAGTCCATTTTGTGACTTTCAGAGGGGCAGCAAGTGTGGTATACTTGTGGTGTTGGACTAGGACTCTGGGAGATCAGAGGTGCATTTACACTGTAGAATCAATTAAATTTGACACATTTTCCCGGCTATGGAATGGCAGGAGCTGAATTTTTACAAGGTCATTAGCCTTCTCTGCTCGAGTGCTGAAATTCCATAGAATTTAGCCATGGCAATTAAAGTGACAGCAAATCATTATGAAGATGATGGTGATGGTAGTGATGGCTGATTTATTACCAGCCAAATTAAATTTGACTTGTCACCAAAGCCACTTTGGGCCTCTTTTTTGCAACCCAATGACTGCTGTTTATAGTTTGATATTTAAACATCTATTTTTATATTATTAAATATGTTTAAGATTGTTTAAACTATCCTACTGTTTTCAGCCTGTTTAATGACATTGTAAGCCACTTCAAGACCTCTTGATATAGGGCGGGCTGGAGTTGGCCATCCATACCCACAGATTCAACCACACATGGCATGAAAATATTTCTAGAAGAAAAAAAAAGGAAAACTTTGCCGTTTTACATAAAGGACACCATTTTGTTACTCCATTGTATATAATGGGACTGCAGCATTCACAGGTTTTTCCACAGGAGGTCCTGGTAATAACCCCCAGTGGATACTAAGGCCCCACTGTGTAAATATTTGAATTAATTACATTTATCGATTATTTATTTATTTACAGCATTTATATCCTGCCCTTCTCCCATCAAAGGGGACTCAGAGCAGATCACAGAACACATACACAGCAAACATTCAATGCATTAGGTATGCATTTCAGGATTTTGCAGCTTCGGTATCCTGGAGGTTATGCTCAATTCCAGCCACAGGGGGTGCTGTCACTCCATCCTCTATGATGACAAGCCTTTTTGATCACATGCTTTCTTCCTGTTCTTTGATTGACAGCTTTTTATGGTGCCATAAAATACCTCCGTGCTTAAGCGGTGCCTAATATCTCTACTCACAGCTACAGCTGTTTTCAAACTGGTTAGGTGGACAGTGAGCTGAGCTGAAGGTCGGGTGCTTACCCTGACCCAGGCTCGAACTCCCAACCTTTTGGTTGGGAAAGATCTATTGCTGCTGGTGATTAACCAGCTGTGCTAAAGACAATTAAACAATAAGAAAAGAATATCAGAAAACCTGCTTCCCACAAAAGGAATATTCATTTAGAGCACTACCTAACTATTCCAC
Organism: Anolis sagrei; assembly: GCF_037176765.1. Classification (NCBI taxonomy): domain Eukaryota; kingdom Metazoa; phylum Chordata; class Lepidosauria; order Squamata; family Anolidae; genus Anolis; species Anolis sagrei. The sequence goes on from NC_090021.1 coordinate 68,640,059, forward strand.
TTCCTCTACCCTTAAGAAGAATATATACTAGGGCTAGGTTTGAACAACTCGGTACTATGGTGCAAACCGGGCACTACTGTAACATCCCAAGAAGTGAGAGATTCTGTGTCTGGGGAGAACAAACAGTGGAAGACATTGAACATTTCTTAATTGACTGTCCAGCATATACTGAACTGCGAGACAGATATTTACATCCAATATTATCCAACTGCAGGCCCCCCAACAGAAATGATATTCTGACATCCCTCTTGCAAGGGCAGGAAAGATCCTGCATAATCAGAGTAAGCCTTTTTATTCTGAAAACTATTAAGAAAAGAGCAGATTTCCTGAAAGAAGAACCAGGAAAATAAGATTCTGACTATAAATAGAAGGTCGGCTGCTATCTTCACCTTGTTGCCTTGTTTTTTTTTTTACACATGTTCTATTTTGAAATGGACATATGACTGATCAAATAAATAATAATAATAATAATAATAATTATTATTATTATTATTATTATATCAGAAAACCTTAGATCAGACCAGCTTAGAAACCTTGTTTTTGGTTTTGTTATTAGAATTGCAATAAATCAGAAATGACTTGAAAGCATACATTCTCCATTTGCTGAAGCAGTTTGTTCAACACAAGTCACCTAACATGCTTTTGAACTTTCATGGGATGCAATATTTGCTTCACTTGTTGGAGCCCTCACATCATGACACACTACAAAAGTGAAATTTCTGCCTTTCCATAAGAACCCAGGACATCTTCTGTCTACAAAAACCTCACACACAAATGTAGAAAGCAACTGATTCATAAGGGATGAGCAGACAGGGAAGATTTCTTGCAAAACAAGTGGCTATAACTTGAGTCTTAGAAAACATACACAATTTCACAAGAAACCACCAAATAAGGCTACTTCTCTTACTCGTCACGTTTCTCGGTGACTTATATGACTTCACTTAAGAGAAGAAACATGCATTTTTTCAGGTTTTTAGCTCATTCAGGTTTTGTTAAGAATTTTCCCATGTTTCATCCCTTTTCTTTCTATATTTATTTGTTTACTGGGGTAATAAAGCTTTGAGTCCCCTCAGTGAGATAGGGCAGCCTATAAATAATAATAATAATAATAATAATAATAATAACAACAATAACAACAACAATAATAATAAACTATTTATACCCCGCCACCATCTCCCCAAGGGGACTTGGGGCAGCTAACATGAGGCCAATCCCAAGAATTACAATCAAGCAAAATAAAATACAAACAAACAAATAATAACATCAAAGTAACATGCATACAATAGCAAAATATACAATAAAACAAATGCAAAATAAAATAGTAGAGGAATTAAAAATAAAGTATTGTTATTGTTGTTGTTGTTGATGCAACAAACCAGGGCAAGCAGGAAAATGAAACTACACAAACACAACATAGTGAGATGTGCAATCCTGTACATGTTGAATCAGAAGCAAGTCCATTCACTTCAACAAATAAGTCAAAATATTGGGTTAGAATTGTAGAGGCTGAGGAAACCTGCTTTCAGATCTCTAAGAATGATGAAATCATCATTGTCCAGTGACTCTCTTTCCATCTAACCTATTTGACAGGGTTGTTGTGAAGATAAATTTCCAAAAATTATCATCACCATCATCATCATCATCATCATCATCAACATTATCATCATCATCATCATAATCCACCTTCTTCCCCAAAGGGTATCAGTGTGGCTAACAATGGCATGACACAATACAATAGAATTTAAAAATAAATGTTCATATGGATATGAAAATTAAAAACAGTTAAACAGTTGTGTCATGAGTGTAAAAGTTAAAATACATTAAAATTATATTTAAAATGTAGGCAAACCCCCAATCTCCCATTCACAGTATGCTGTCTTCAGCTCCTTATTAGAGAAAGAATGGGATAAAAAGCAGCATAAAGTGATAGTAAACATTATTTTTTTAAAAAAAAATGCTAGTCCCAGGTTGGTTTGCCTTTGCCTTCTTCTGAGGCTGAGAGACTGTGGCTTGCTTCAAGTCAACCGCCCTGTTGCAGCAGCTCCACTGGCTGCCAGTCTGTTTCTGGTCACAATTCAAAGTGCTGGTTATGACCTTTAAAGCCCTAGGTGGTTCAGATCCAGGCTATTTGGCTGACTGGATCCCCTTGAGCGAACCTGCCCGGGCCCTGAGATCTTCAGGAGAGGCCCTTCTTTCGGTCCTACCTGACAGGGATTTCTGTTATCTAAGATAATGCTCAAGATCCTTCAAGGTAGACTCCAGCAATACATGGATCGAGAGTTGCCAGATGTACTGGGTTTAGACAAGGCAGAGGAACGAGAGACCAAATGGCCAATATCCGCTGGATAATAGAGAAAGGCAGGAAATTTCAGAAAAAATATCTATTTCTGTTTTATTGACTATTCTAATGTCTTTGACTGTGTGGATACGCCAGGAAACAATGCCCAACTGCTCACTGGAGGGAAGGATATTAGAGGCAAAGATGAAGTACTTTGGCCATGAAATACTCTTTGGAGAAGACAATGATGCTGGAGAAAATGGAAGGAAAAAGGAAGAGGGGCCAACCAAGGGCAAGATGGGTAGAGGTTATCCTTGAAGTGACTGGCTTGACCTTGAAGGAGCTGGGGGTGGCCACGGCCAACAGGGAGCTTTGGCATGGGCTGGTCCATGAGCTCATAAAGAGTTGGAAACAACTGAATGAATAAACAACAACAGAGTTCTTGAAGCTTTCCCTGAAGATGCTAGATAGAATGCAAGCTCCCCTCCTTGTAGTTGTGGCAGGAGCACAAGACTTCAGATGCTTGTTCCAAACACAGGAAGGCTTTCTATATTCAGTTGCAATATATACAAGAACCACCAGAGCATGAAACAAACTCTGACACAGCCTCCATCTCAAGCTTGGTTGGCAGGAATGAGAGAGCGGGCCTTCTCGGTGGATGCCCCTCAACTCAGGAACTACCTGCCCAGGGAAGCCAGAATGGTCCCCTCCTTGCTGTCCTTCCAGCGGCCGGCTAAAACTTTTTAATTCAAACAGGATTTTAAAGAAGAAGGTGTTAAAGATAAAGCCAGGGAGTGCTGTGGTTTTTGACTTTGAATATGTTTAATGAGTCTCCAATTGGCTGAGAAAGGCGGTATACAAATACAGTAAATTAATAAATAAATAAATAAATAATGGTTTTTCATTGAGAATTTTTAAATAGTGTTTTTATTTCATCCTGTTTTAATGTTTGCATATTTGTATAGTTTAAATATTATGCCGATGCTTTTATGTTAAGCCACTTTGAGTCTCCTGCAGGAGAGATAAAGTGGGGTATAAATAAATATAATAATAATGCCATCCGATGGGCTTCTATGGCCAAGTTGGGATTTGAACCCAGTCTCCAGAGTCCTAGTCCACCACTACACTACACAGTTCCTCACTTTCACAGACAGCTACCTAAATATTATAGCACCAAACATGTGCCATGAGTTTTGTTATATAACAGAGATGGGAAGTTTTAAAACCCAGAATGGGAGTGACAATTATCTCTTTTTAAAGCAATGTTCACCACTTTGAGTCTCGTTGGGAGAGGGAAAGAAGCATATAAATCGTCGTCGTCCTGTCAACTGTTTTTGTCTCAGAAATTACTCCCCTCCAGGTATATTTGTTTCACAGAGATTGCAAAATTAGAAGTCATTAACTATGAGGAAAATGACAGCAAGAGTGATTTTGAGGATAAAAGCACAAACACTGGAGAAATTCTCCTCCTTATATATACATACACACACATTACTTACTGCTTTGAAGTGTCCATCAGCCCTCCTAAACAGAGTTTTAATGCAAATATTGTGTTGTTGATATTTTTTATTATATTTAACAAAATGGAGAGTCTTCAGCAGTACAGTGGAAATATTTGCAAAAGGCTCTTAATAGGAATGAAACGCAACTCACTCAGTGTGGCTGCTTCTTTCAGATCTGGCACAACATTCAAATTAAAAAACAATGTGGATCTAAGTGAACTCTGGATTGTGTACGGTGAGGAGAAAGAAGAAGATATGGACACGTCTTGTGGATTTACTCTCACCTGTGGAAATGCCATCATTTTGAGGTGGTCCACCAATGCCTGCATTGCATCCTTCAAGTAAGTCTCATGATGATTAGCTGGTAAATAAATTTGAAATCCAGTGCATCTACACTGGAGAATTATAGTGGTTTGATACTAGTATAATTGCAGTGGTTCATTCCTATGGGGGAGTTGTGGTTTGATGGGGCTCCAGCACTATTGGGCAGAGATAGCTAAAGGCTTTGCTAAACCACAACTGCCATGATTTCATAGTGTGTAACCATGGAGTTAAAGTACTGCCACACTGCATTACATCTACAGTGTAGCTGTACCCCTAGGTAAATAAAACAAATGAGAAACCACAAGCATAGGACCAAATAGAGCATGACTTTGTTGTTGCACATGTTGTACTATGTACATACAAGAATACATATAGTATGAGTACTCATTCAGAATGTGGGTGTTTGTAACAATTCAACCCTTCTCATGGATATGTTGAGAAAAACAAAAAATATTAAAAATATTAAATGTAAGTTTTGATACTGACTAGAACAAATTGAGAGACTGGTGAGGAAAGAGGTGGAAAGGCTTTTGTCACAATCCTGAAGTTGACACATTTTGAAACTAAACAAAATGTCTTAACAGCCACAATCCCTGATCTAGACAACGTGACCATCTGAGATAACAGGTAAAGTGAGGGTGACATTCTCAAAGTCTTCTTTCCTCATATTTGGAAGGAAAAGCATGGAGAAGGTTTACAGACCAAAGGTTTGTGGTGTTTTCCATCATGCAAATCTCAATATATCATAGTTTAGTGGGACTCACAGATTGACCACAACCAGGGACAGTTCTCTAATGACAAGCAAGCCAAGTTATTGACTGTATATAACGCCATGCTATAAGAGTATTCAAGCCATGAGTTTTGAAGACTTTGTAAAGTCTTCAAAACTCCTGGCTTGAATACTCTTATAGCACAAGTCGAGTTAAATGTGCTTGTACAGATATATTCTCTCCTGAAGTTACAACTTTCAAGTACCTTCAGATTTATTAATAGGCCTGTACTTAGGCAATCACTCTTTTCAGAAAGCCACACAGTTCTGAGAAGCTCATACTGTTCTTCAATGTATATGATAAGACATGGAGTCATTTTCTACAGTCACCAGAGCCAAATTATGCAATCCTGCTACTCTTCCTCTTTGTCTCAACTGTCACATTCATGGTTGGTATTGTGTCATGCATCTTCCTCTAATTGCCACAGTATTCTAGTAAAACAAGACTGAAATTTATTTCCTATTGTTTATGCCAACAGATAGAAGGAAAATGCAGTGAACACAAAAAGGTAGAGAGTTTAGGCATAATTCTTTATAAATAATACATTTGCCTTGAATCTTGTTTGGGGTGGATATTACACAACTAAAATAAATAATAATAGCTAATAAATACATAAATAAATAAGTAATATCCCACCTTTCCTCTAATCTGGAATCCAAGGCAGCTTACAGCAATTTCAACAAATACAAAAAGATAGATAACATGCAAAACTAATTGGTAAAATGCCAAGTGAAGAGTAGAGACATCACACTGGCAATGAAGATCAGCATAGTCAAAGCAATGGTATTCTCTGTAGTAACCTATGAATGTGAGAGCTGGACCATAAGGAAGGCTGAGTGAAGGAAGATAGATGCTTTTGAACTGTGATGCTGGAGGAAAATTCTGAGAGTGCCCTGGACCACGAGAAGATCAAACCAGTTCTTCCTCCACGAAATAAAGCCCGACTGCTCACTGGAGGGAAGGATATCAGAGGCAAAGATAAGGTACTTTGGCCACATCATGAGAAGACAGGAAAGCTTAGAAAAGACAATGATGCTGGGGGAAATTGAAGGAAAAAGGAAGAGGGGCCGACCAAGGGTAAGATGGATGGTATCCTTGAAGTGACTGGCTTGACTTTGAAGAAGTTAAGGGTGGCAACGGCCAACAGGGAGCTCTGGCATGGGCTGGTCCATGAGGTCACAAAGAGTTGGAAGTGACTGAATGAATAAACAACAAATATGTGTGTGTGTGTGTGAGAGAGAGAGAGAGGGGGGGGGGAGAAGAAGAAGAAGAAGAAGAAGAAGAAGAAGAAGAAGAAGAAGAAGAAGATGTAAAGGTTTCCCCTGACGTTAAGTTATTTTGACTCTGGGGGGGGGGGTGCTCATCTCAATTTCTAATGCTAAGAACCAGCATTATCTGTAGATGCTTCCAAGGTCATGTGGCCAGCATGACTACATGGAACGCTGTTAGTAGAATATAATATTATTAAATCTTGCAGTCATTTTTCAGAAAGTAATCAGAATGTAGACATTTCATCTGTCAACATAAGGAATTTCCTTTTATGGTATAACTGGTTCTCTTTTATGTGGATATGTTATCTTAATACTTACGGTAAGCATATTTTATAACAGAGGACAGAATTTTGTGAACATTTAATGTATTCACGTTGTTTCTGACTTATGGCAGTCATAAGTTGAACCTACCACAGAGATTTCTGAGACTGAAAGACTTGCCCAAGGACAACCAATGAGTTTTCCTGGCCAAGCAGGGATTCAAACCTTGTTCTCTAGAGTTGTAGTCTCCTCAAACCATGATGGCACACTGGCTTCAAATTCAGACTTAAAACTTTTAATTACTTCCAAATAATGACCAAGAGAAATTCATTTTAAAATTTCAATTCTAAGGACAGTTTACTACTTTATGGACACTTTACCCAAAAAGTGTGTGTGTGTATTTCTATAACCTCACAGTATAAAAGTAAATCTCCCTCTGAGTAAGTAATTAGTTCTTATTTAAAAATAAGTTAAACATGACACAATCAAACAAAGTAAAGCACTTCCAATTCTTGATTTTGGCACTATCGAATTCCATTTCCCAGGAAAGCATTAATACTTTACCAGGACTTTGCCCTTCATTTCAAATATCACATTTGTTACACTTACTCCATACATAAAACATAAAACGTAACCTTTCATGTTTTCTTTATGGCTACCATTAGACAAATATGGATAACTTTATTATTTATGGAAAACACAAACTGATTTATCATTCCATAGAAGTGCTAGAACGAAGTATGTCTTATCTGATTTTTCTAATACATCAAGTTATTTATTTGTTTGTTTGCAGTATTTATATACTGCTTTACTCACGCCTGGGAGGGACTCAAAGAAGTTTACATAGAAATAGTGACAAAATTCAATGCCTTACAAATATGCACCAAATCACAATCAACACCATTTAACTAAGCATAAAATCAATAGGACAATTCATCATAAGATAAGACAAAACAACATTTAAAACATGACTTAAAACACCTAATAAATGTTTCAGAGATTACTTCTTAACATTCATCTTAATTTTAAAACATTAATTTCAACTTTCCCTGAGAAGTACAGAAGTATATATACTATGGAAAAGAAAGCCACACCAAATAATCCCAAAGGGTTCTTGGTCATGTCTTTCTTCAAGAGGAAGTTGAACAATATATTAATCTGACAGTATGACTACTCCAGGCTTCACAAACATCCCATTCCTCCATGACTGAAAATTAAAAATGTATGTTTACCAGTATCACATACTCCCATTGAAATCGAGCAATTTAGGATAGTCGCGGATAGTGAGATCTGGACCACCGATAGAAAAACTGCGCCGTGGATACCGAGACCTGTTAAGTGGGTGACTGGTACTGCCTGTAGGCCGCCTGTGGATCTGTGCCTGGTAAGACCAAGAAGTTATAATCCCAATGTTTCTCAATCAAAAGGTATCACCAGTTGAAGAAGAAAGCCACCAAGTTATTTATTCAATCCAGCTGGAAAGGATGACAGCTCATGGTAAGCTGTTAAAGGAAGCTGACATGTTTGACATAGGCAAAAGCATACATTTTTATACAGGGAAATCTTTTGTTTTTCCTGCTCATGCCCCAACTGGAGCAGGTTTCGCACTGATTGGCAGAGCCAGCCCAGATGTCATAGCCAGCTGGGAAAATTCCTTTGGAGAGGCAGGACTGCAGCACCCACAAGCCAATCAGAGAGCATTCCTCGCTTCCTATGCAGATTTCTGTTCTCCAATGGCTGACGGGGGACAGGACAGTCCAGGAGACAAAGGAGTAAACAGTGTTGTAAATGTGTCACCTTTTCCCTCTGTTGGGATGAACAAAGCAGGGACATCAGGTCCCTGACGGTTATGGAATTGTTCTTTTGGTTTGTGATTGACCAATCAAGGCATGTCAGGCACCCGTGGTATCCATGTCCATTGTAGTCCATAGCAGAGTATTGTTCAAAGTGATGGGATTAGAAAGTCCAGTACTGGAAAATGTCACCTTGGGAAGGCAGGGCATGGTTAACTAATAAATTGATGCCATTCCTACCCACTTCTTTCCAATATAGGCCTATAATATGATGGTATAATGAAAATCTAAAAGCAGTACCAAACAGGGTTAGGTTCCAGGCCATAATCCAGCAGGGTAACCCAGCCCTCTGTGAAACACTTTAATACGAAAATTTGGTAGACGACAATGATTACAAGGATTTAAAGGGAAAGGGAGAAGTTCCTGTGAAAACAGTAGTAAACCCAAAGCAGAAGTGGAATTCAACAAAACTACAATATGACAGACGTACATTAAAGTTTTTGTGAAAAAAATTGTAATTTATTATAAACAAGTAAAAATGAAGAAATCACATTTTCTGGAAAAGAAGGGGGAAATGGGTTGCTTGTAGCCTTAAACCTCATCTGCTATATAATGCAGTTTCATAGTGCAGTTTGAGTTCAGACTGCCATATAATGCAGTTCAGTGTAGTTAAACTGTTTTATGAAACTGCATTATATGGCAGGGTTGGTAGGGTTTTAGTCCTGCTTACATCAAACATGATATTATAATTAATAAGCTAGTCACATCTAATTTTAAGTCCTCTTATTTCTGTGGGCCTCTTCTAAGCATAAGTTGGGATTCAGTCCAATTTGTCAGCTCAATTTGTACTTATTGCAAATATGAACTGAAGTCACCGCTATACAGTAATTCTGCAGGTTCCAACATAGCCAGTTCTCCTTACTTTTGTAGCAAGATAAACTCAGCAAACCACATGGTCTTTGTGAAACAAATGAAAAGAATTCCAATACACAGCCCCAAAGAGTTCTCCTTCAACACCAATATTTGCATTTATACAAATTTTAACATTAGAATTGTAACGGAAAGAATGTACACACATATCTCTGACACAGTTCTACACTTTGTTTGCAGGAGATAATGCTCCACTAGCACAGTTCTATGTGGCTACCGCTTGTGGCCCAACAAATGACAACTTCTGAGTCCCAGCGCATGTTCTCACAGCCAATTAATGGCCAGGGAGAGTGGGATGCAACATCAAATGGGTCTTGTAGCAAATCATGCTGACCTCGCTCTAGAAATCTAGATGCCTAAACTGAGGCTGTCACTCTTTGGCCATATCATGTGAAGGCATAACTCCCTAGAAACAGACAATAATGACTGGTAAAGTAGAAAACAGTAGGAAAAGTGGAAGATAACATTTCAAATGGAAGGAAATTATGGCCCTGGGTCTGTAGAACCTGAGGAGAGATGTTGTTGATACAGTGGCTTTGAAATACCTCATTCATAGGGTCACCATAAGTCAATTTCAACTAGTGCATCTCTTACATTTCATCTCCATCTTTGCCAAGATAAAAACTTCCATGTTATTATGAGTTTCTGCTCTATGACTTAGAATCATAGAATCATAGAATTGGAAGAGACTTCTAGGGCCATCCAGTCCAACCCCCTGCCAAGAAGCAGGAAAATCGCATTCAAAACACCCCTGACAGATGGCTCTGACATCTTAAGAACAAAGAGTTGTAGATCTCTGAGTTACAACCAGTCTGGTATCTTTAGAAATAAAGGAAGGCTGTTGAGTCTTCCTCCCAGTTTGCAGGGCTGGATGGAACCAAATGACAATTTACCATCCAAAGAGTCACTCATTTGTGACCTCCATCTTAGGGCTGAGCTTTTCCACAGTTCCACACTTCATGACCCTAAACTTGACCTATGGTTTGCTTCAATCTTTGTTCTTTATTTCTTGCTTTTACACCAGCAAAGCTAATGAGGAGTTCAAGAGAAGTCAAAAGCCTGTATGCTTTTGAGTATGGCTTGACTGTGGACTTTGTTTTGATTCATTCAGAAAACTACATTTGTCTTACAACCTCATCAGATGACTAGTGGTGGGCGGCAGCAGTGCTCCGCTTCGCCACGGGGCATGGGGAATCCAGCATCCCACGCCTCACATCGCTGGGAGGGGGTACATGGGGGGAAGCTTGAGCATGCAGCTTCTCCCCATAGATTCCATGGCAATACAAGAAGCCTCTCATGTTGCTGCAGTGGCGGCATGCTTTTTCCATCCGCTGTCACCCATGAAGCCGGTATGACGTTGTCTGATGGGAGCCAGCTAGCTCCTTGGGTGATCAGGGCTAGATCAGTGTATGTCACCGATTTTAGCCGTGTATAATGAGGTTGTTAGTGTTTTTAATATACTTGGTGTATTAATATAGTGAAAGAACTGCGTGCATGCCAAAAAAATCCTGCTTCAGGCATGTAGCCAGGGGGGGGGGGGGGGCTTGAGGGGCTTCAGCCCCCCCCCCCCCCCCCCGGAAATTCTCATGGTGGTTTGCGAAAAGGCCTTACTGGTGCATTATTTAAACTGTTATGTTTATTCATATCATGATCTGATCACCTTACTCAATATATCCCATATGAATGGGGGTATTGGGGTAATGATACAAAAGGTTTGCTAGGCTAGACCCTCTTTCACTCAGACTCAGCCCCCCCCCCCAAAACTCAGCCCCCCCCGAAACCCCCCCTGAAATTTTTTAGCCCCCCCCCCCCCGAAACAAAATCCTGGCTACGGGCCTGTCCTGCTTATATGTTCTTCAGATAAATGAGCAGATAAAGAATAAACAGTTTCATGCAGACAGATTTGACCAGTCCTATCCTCAGTAGCAAATACTATGTAGGACTAGTCCAGAGCAAGAATGAGATTGGTGATGCTAACTGAATATTGCTCAACTAGCATAAGGAGCTCAACTAGCATAATGCTTACGAACAGATACATCTGAGACTTGAGCCCATTGCTTTGTCCCTAACAGTCATCCACTTTGGTGATAGTACTGAAGCTAGAACAAATTGCAGGACAGTATACCATGCCATTTCCATATTGTCTCGAGACTATGCCTATTAAAAGGCATGACCTCTCAGCAGCTGCAGTTTCCTAACATTGTGAACCTTGGCTGAACATGGAGAGCCCTTAACACAATATGTTAAATTGACATGCCTTTTGTTCCTTGAATGTCCTTTATTCCAGTCTCTATTTTGCATAATAGTATAATGCAGCAGCTGAATTATTTACTCAGTGGGTTCAAATAAAATGTTATTTCACAGTTGCTAAACCGTACAGTTTGAGAAACAAGCTGGAGCTGATGTTTAAATCACCTTTAAAATGATAATGATCATATTTATGGTCTCGCAAATACTTCTTAAAGTTTTGGATCACTGAGCAACAGACTTTTCTTATGGGAACGCTTCAGCAGATACCAAATAAGGCTGTTTGTAAGCGAGTGACCACATGTTGTCAGTGCTCTCAGAGGGAATGGTCTCCATTTAATTGATTTATCTGATAAATGAAGGGTATGGGGAAGCCAAAATTACTCTTTAAAAGGAAACATACAACTGAAAAAATGTTTTTTCAACAAAGCAAATCTTTTTTATACAAGCAAACCCAAGCTAGATTTAAGGAGCAGGGAAGTTGTGTCACCAAAAAAATGGTTATACCATGCACTTTTTTAAGCTATGTTTTTGTCACTTCTGAATGTATGCAATTGTGTAAGCACCCACACAGGGAGATCAACACGGAATTTTAAGTTAAAATAGATGAGAAATGCAATAAAATGTTTCTGCATAAAGTCCTTCTGTTCAGTATGTTTCTAAAGTATATTCTATCTGCTTCGATTCAACTTCAATCACTACAACAATCCCTTAGCATGCCATGCCATTGGTTGTCCATTCTGGGTTGTTGTTGTTATTTGCTTTATTTATACCAGGGGTCCTCAAACTATGGCTCGAGGGCCAGATACAGCCCTCCAAGGTCATTTACCCAGCCCTCGCTCAGGGTCAACCTAAGTCTGAAATGACTTGAATGCACACAACAACAACAACAACAACAACAATCCTATCTCATCATCCAAAAGCAGGCCCACACTTCCCATTAAAATACTAATAAGTTTATATTTGTTAAAATTGTTCTTCATTTTAATTATTGTATTTTTAAGTGTTTTTCACACTACAAATAAAATATGTGTTGTTGTTGTTTTTTCAAATTAAAATCTGGCCCTTCAACAGTTTGAGGGACTGTGACCTGGCCCTCTGTTTAAAAAGTTTGAGGACCCCAAATTTATGCCCTGCCTTTCTCACCCCATTGGGGAATTCAAGGTGACTTACAGCTCCAGCAAAATTAAATGCCACATAAAACACAGTCATAAAAACATATTCCATCAACTAAACAATTAAAAAAGTTAAGCAAATAAATGCACAGATTAATAACAGAGTTAAAAACATAGTAAAAACATAGTGCATAGTACCATTCTCCCATAATCCTTGCTCATAATCCGTATTGGGTTAATTTCGATTCATTTGCTCTCTATTCATTCCCCACTCTCCCACTAAAGTTTGTTGAAGGTACTTATACAAACTATATGATGACTACCCCTGTTCACCAAGCCTGCTAATATCTCCCACTTATGTGTTGATGGAGCTGTTTGGGCTATGAATCAGCAGTACCAAAGCTTGAGAAAGCCAATAAGGCGTGTTGATTAGGATGTTGGGCTAGGACTCCAGAAGACCAGAGTTCAAATCCCCACTCAGCCATGGAAACCCTTGATTAAATCTGATTCTCTCAGCCTCAGGAGAGAGTAGTGGCAAGCCTCCTATGGATAAATTTTGCCAAGAAAATCTTGTGATAGGGTCACCATAAGCCAAAGTTGACCTGAAGGCACCTAGCAACACAACAACTCTGGCCTGGGTTCCATAACTCAAAAGAATTATAAGGGTTCTCTGAAACAATTAAGAGAAGATAGAACGTATATATCCTTTTATATAGTTGTATAATCTTCCCCTAGAAAGGGCTCTGATTTGCTATTCAATCCAACATTGTGTGGGGAAAGGTAGCCTTTTAAGGTCAACATAAGGGCATTTTGATTTAAAATACTCAGCTGTACCAATCTGGGGTCTGCTTTAAAACAGCTAAAGAATAAGAACCGTTGCTAACAGCAACACAATACACAGATCATAATCTGTTTTAAAGATTAGGTTCCTATTTATCAGTGATATTTTGATGAATAGGGAGAACTACATATTTTTTTAAAACACATTCTGCCTTTTCTCAGTGAAACTGCGTACAAATTACACAATTGGTTACATCAAGTAATAATGTGAAAATACATACCAATATCTAATATTGAGTGAAGTGAATTTAGCTCCACTAAACCCAGTGCCTTCAGCACATCTACTTCTGTTGAATTGAGCCTATTGAGCCTCATTTGCTGGGGTGTTTATAAGGATAGTCAAATAGTAAATTGTGCTCATCCTGGCTTTAGCTACATAGGACAGCATTCTATCAATAACACATACAAATGTTACATAAGCCTTGATTGTTCATTGCAGGAGGTGGTATTTTCTTCCTTCCACCACAATGAATTTACACACTCACACACGTCCTAGACTTGCTAAGTTGGAGAGATAGTGCCTAACCCCCCAAAGACATTCTGTTGCTGATGGAGAGCAGAAGATATCACAGGGGTATTTTGATGTGTTCCCATAGCCAGACAGACCAATGATATCATCTGCTGAAACCTTCAGATGACCCCAGAGGATCTTGGTGTTTGTTGTCTTTAGTCTGCACCTGGCTATGAAACATAGCCAGATATCTATCTGACATACACACTTCACTTTGCACTACCCAGGCTATGGCCTTGGAAAGGGCTATGACAGTGACATGATGACTCTAGGTGGCCCTTCAGATGCTGGAGTATAACTCCTGTTTTCTTCATCATTAGACATCATGACTAGATGGAAGCTGAGGAAAGTTGTAACATCTGGAAGGCTGCAGTTTATTTTGTTTAGTCATGATAGTGGGTGTTGAATGTAGATATAATGCTTGTGGATGTGATGACTGACTTTAAAATGTCCTTTAACTTTTCTTCAACTTCAGAACCACAAGTGATGTTGGGTTGTTATTCCCATGGATTCAGTGACTCTTTGAAGGCAACCACAATGCTGATGAAAATGAGCAGGGTGTATCTACACTGTAGAATCAATGCAGTGTATCCCACTTCAACTGCCATCACTCAGTGTTATGGGATTCTGGGAGTTGTCATTTGGTGAGGCAGAATAGTCTACAGGCCACATGTTTCCATTGCACTGAGCCATGGCATTGAAAGCGATGTCAAACGGCATTGATTCTATAGTATAAATGCATCATCAGCCTCCCTTTCATCCTTTCCCTTCCTTCACTCCCTTCCTACTCATTCCTTTGCCTCACCTATACTTCATCACACTAGACAATGAATCCACTCTAAATCTGGTTTCTGTCTCCTGCAGAATTATGGGGTTTGTAGTTTAGTGAGGCTATTAAAGGCTCCTCCCTAAACTACAAACCTCACAATTCTACAGGAGACAGCAACCAGATTTAAGTCCACTTATCCCCACACAATGCTCCTCTGTCCTTATTCTTGCACAGTCTTGCTCATACTATCCCTCTCCTTGTCTTATCTTATGCTTTGATATATCTCACTCTGCTCTCTCTCGCTCTTATCCAACCCTCATCTCACCTTGCACCCTCTCAATTCAATTCTTTCTTGCATCTTGTACTCTGTTTTTCTCACTACTCACACTTACTTCCCGTTCACCTGAAATTCCTGGGTGGACTTTCTCCTTGCAGAACAATTTGATGGAATTCCCACACCCCTCCCCCCATATCTCAGTTTCTATAAGAGTTAATGAAAAAATGAAAGTTCAAACAAGAACTGGGTGCCAAGAAGCCAGATAAAACCCAGCTATCTGGGTGGTATAACAACCTTATACCTTAACCTCAGGTATTGGATCTGAAATCTCAGTGTCTATATCAGTGGTTCTTAACCTGTGGGCCACGGACCACCACTGGGCTGTGAGGATGAAAATCTGGTCTGTGGGCTTCCTTCCTTTTTATTTTATTTTACTTCCTCTCCTTTCGCACCACCTGCCACTCCTTCCCTGTCGCTGCACATGGTGTATGTTCTATATCAGAAACTAGAGCTGATGTGGTCTATCCAATGCAATTTTCTGAATCAGTACCCCAAACCAAATCTGATTTGCAACCTTTTTGGTACTAATGTTGGAGGGTGGTCCCTGGTCAAAGTGGTCCCTGGTCAAAAAAAGGTTGGGAACCACTGCTCTATATGGAGCACAGCATTAATCTGCAATAAACAAAGAGGACATTATGCAATATCTGCTGACCACAAGGACATAATCACATAATATGAAAATGCCTGCAGCACCGATCCCACCAGAAAGACCAGGAGACCACACAAAGCATCATGAAAATAATAGAGCTGATACTTTAAAGCTGTTGTCACGCTAAGCAGCCAAAACCATTAGGAAAAATACAGAAGGAAAGAAAACGAAACCTGTGCTCTCTGTGTGCTTACGCAACTGCTCTCTTGTTTGGTCAATGTTTTTGTTGTTTCCCTGGAGACCTCTGGTTTTTTTTACTCTGACAAAGCTGGAATACATACTATATATGAACATTCAGAAGCATTGGTCCAGAACCCTCCTTGTTTTACTGCACTATAAACGGGGTTCGAAATGTCAATGCCAAAGCAGCATCCTTTTGTCTGTTGGACTATGCTAAACCTTTGTTGTTTTCTCATTAGCATAACATTGACACAAACACAGATTTGTAGCCGTTTGCTCTCCCATGCAACCCCTGCCGGTAACGGTTATTGGGGTGCCTCAAGAGTTGGTAAAAGCTCTATTGAAACTAGCAAATATTGGCCATGGCTGGGATTTTCCCATTTGAGGTTTCACAAAAGAAGTCAAACAGATGCCTTGTGAGGAGGGGAGGGGGGAAGGATGTCAGCAATCTTCCTTATTTTTTGGTTTTCGCAGCTGTTACTGGCTTAGCTGTCCATAGTAAGGAACAGGGTGTTTTTTTCTACAGTCACACAGTGTATATTGCTAAGTTTTCCTTTATTCACAGCATTTTTAAGACTGACATTTTGCATTGGGATTCTTTAGAAATACTGCTGAAACAAGAACAATGAACTGGAAGCACATGAATTGATTGCCTTTATGCCCTCCATTTCATAGTCATACAAAATAACAGTTTACAAAATAAAATCTGAGATAAAAATTCAAGATTAAACCAGTTAATAATGTTTAAAATTATTCTCACCTGAGAGAGATTGTGGACAGATTTCCATGGAAAGCTCTTTCAAGAGAGGAATCTTCACTTAGCCGCATCTACAGTTCAGCTCTGCATTAGAGGTGTATCTACATTATAGAATTAATTCACCTTGACACCCCTTTAACTACCATGGTAGTTAAACCCCCTTTAATCCCCGGTGGCACAGTGGGTTAAACCCCTGTGCCGGCAGGACTGAAGACCAACAGGTTACAGGTTCGAATCCGGGGAGAGAGCGGGTGAGCTCCCTCTATCAGCTCCAGCTCCCCATGTGGGGACATGAGAGAAGCCTCTCACAAGGATGGTAAAACATCAAAAAAAACATCCAGGCATCCCCTGGGCAACATCCTTGCAGATGGCCAATTCTCTCACACCAGAAGTGACTTGCAGTTTCTCAAGTCGCTCCTGGCATGACAAAAAAAAGTGCTATGAAATTCTGAGTGTTGGTTTTTGTTGATGCACCAACACTCTTTGACAGAAACTGTAATTCCACTGACTCCACAGCACTGAACCATGATGGTTAAAGTGGGGCAAAGGAAACATTGGGGGCTACTCAAGAGTTTGCTTGAAACTCCAGAGTAAATGCCCAGCTCTGAGGCAGTGTGGATAGCAGAACTAGATCCAATTCAGACAGGTCTTCTGTCTATATGAGGCATTGGCACAATCGTCTTATCCCTGCACTCATCAGCACAGGAAAAAGGAGAACTATTGTGTCTGTGTCATTGCCATCACTGCGCCTCGATGGCTGCAGAGCTCTGTCAACTCCTGGTCATTGTGAGCACCCTGCACCAATAGCAGCATGTATGTCCACAAAACCAGGAAAAGGGTGGGGAGACTGGCTCCAACATACTTCTAGGTCAGGCAGGCACCTTTGCTGATTTCGGCATTGGATGCTCATAATGGCCAGGAACTCACATGAAGCTCTGTGGTGTTTGAGTGCCTCAAACAGTGAGGTGATTATTGGAGAGGCCAAGGCAGTGTAGGCCTGTCTTTCCTTATAGATGACAACCCAACACTACAATGGTTTCAGGAAGCTGCATGTGGTCACCTTCAAGGCCAGTCAAAAGCATTTCTACTCTGGACTGACCTCAGACTTGTCAGCCAGTGTAGACATGATCTAAGCCAAAGTCCCTCTTTTCTAGATTTAATAGCCCACCTTCATGCAGCAACTGAATGTGTAGTACAACTGTACATCCCTCATCCACGGTTGCAGTATAACCAAGCATCACAGAGTGTTGTGACTTTAGAATCAGTTATTGAGATGCCGAAAGCACATCAGCATTCACAAAATGTCAAGTTTCCTTCTGGGCTTTGCTGTAATATTCACAGCACTGAATGAAAATGGGTTTTCCCAGCAACAATATACTGTGGTGAGCTGGAGGTATGTGAGTGTATAATGTAGCTTCCAGAGCCTACATCCAACCAATTATGGACTTTCCTATCCTTCTGATCTTGCTCCTCCCAGTCACACACACACACACACACACACACACTTCTTAGCCCCAGTTAAGGTTGCTCTTTAAAGAGTATAGTTGGTAATTTCACCACATTTTCTGTCCAGTTGGGTATGTGGTGTCCCACATACTAATGGAATTAACTTTCAGAAGTGACAGGAAGTGATCTGGGGCCAAAAATATGGGTGGGAGAGTTCCCAATCTTCAACCGTAGATTGTGAAGGATATAATGTGGGCTGTCCTTTGCAAGGCTTTGAGGTATGTAACTATGGATCAACACCAATATCTCCATTGTCTGGACTCTCTTTGTGGATGCATTGGTGAGAACTACATTTATGAGTGCCCCCACTTATTTAACACCTCGGTTTTTATATGTTCTTCCATGGCATAAGGAAATTCAAATGAACTTATTTACTTATTTTATTTATTTACAGCATTTTTATCCAGCTCTTTTCAGCCTGAAGACAACTCAGGGCGGCATACAGATTGGCAACAATTAGATGCCATAAACATACATACATACATATCAATTAAAAACATTTAATATCACATAATAAAAATCCATATAAAAACCAATTAAAACTATAATAATTAATGTCTACCAGTTTGACTCCTTATCCATTCTTTGTCACTGCCGTTTCTTTGCTTGCCTTTATTGGATTTGCAGCTCACCGTTTTATTATGTTATGGTGTTTAGTGTGCAGAAATCAAATTCAGGTGCCATTGTGCATAGGGAATGTTGCAAAAGCATTTTGGCCATAATGCAGCCTACGACCTAGCACACCTCTAAATGTATATGGGAGGGAGGTCAGTGGGGAAAAGAGTTTGCTGAAGGGAACTGTGCATGGTGCAGTTGCTCATATCAGAGTGGAAGATAATGCAAAGCACTGGAACATACCAAAACCACAGGTACAAATCCTCACAAGATGCTGAAATGTATAGTTTAATTTACTAATAGTATATAATGTAAAGCACCCCAGTGATCCCACATACAGAAATGTGATCAATCTAATTTAACAGTAAATGCCATCAATGATTTTTCAGAAGGAAATCCTACTGTATTCAGTGGGTAAGTGTGCTTGGGACAGCAACCTTTTGGGGAACTTCACATTTGTGAGTCATCCCATTGATTTAAATGAGAATGAAATCCAACTAACTTGCAACACAACATTACCGCCTTTACTACAAAACCAGCATTTAGGAGGCAACCTTGATCCAGATCCCCCCAAATTCAAGAAACAGTTGGTCAATGCTCTTCTAAATAAAATGTTAACTTTTCTGTTTGACAACAAACTCTAATGGGAAATTGGAAGCTTTATTTTCTCACCAAATACCATGGAATGGTTTTTGAGAAATTGATTTTATCTTGAAATATTCAGAGAATGAAACCGGCTGGCCAAGTAGTTTGAGCCACATGTTGCCATCCAGCACAGCTGGAGGGAGCTGATACAGAGAAGGCTAGTTTACCATCTGATCCTTTGCATTTTGTTGGTTCTCTATGAATGCAGTGCTGCTCGCTGTGCTTCTCAGTAACTTTATTGAAGTCTACAGATTGAGTCACTTTTTGCTCACCAGCATCTGCTCCCATGAGGTGTGAAAATGGTTTTGGCAGCTCCTGCTGCTTTCCCGAGAGCATGCTCACTCAGCCAGCTACAATAAACCCCTTTGCTTCTCCAAAAGCCTCTTCCCAGCCTAGTGACCATTGTTCCTCTTCCATCTGCTGCTGTCTGCCTGCCACCATATCTTGTAGCAGCTGCTATATTCTAGTTTTGCCGTTTTCTGTGCCATTTTGCAGGATTAGACAGGATTTAACAAACACTCTGTCTTATTTCTTTAAAAGTCACCTGGCAATTCGATTTCCTTAGTGATCCAATTTATAATATGAATATCTCAGGAGATCAAGTTTGTGATACCGGCACTTGCCTTTTGAAAAAAGGAATCCTCTGCATGTGCTTCACTGTTGCTTTCCAAATATTACTTTTAAAAAGTTATCTATTTTGGAGTTTTTTTAACATACAGTTTATGCAAGAATCAGGGTGGTGTAGTGATTTGAATGTTTAAGCACAACTTTGGAGACTGCTCATACATGAAACTGACTGGGTGACCCTGGGCAAATCACACTCTCTCAGCCCCAGAAAACTCTGTAGTAGGCACACTCTATGGCTGCCTTTAGTTGCAAAGAAGGTTCACAACAACACAAATGCGTATTAAACAGTCTCAGATACGAGTAAATCTGAGTATTCTGTGTTTATATCAGGAGAAATCATTTCATGAGCCCTTTAAGCATCCGCAAATCAACTGTGCTGTAATTCATTCCAAACCTTTCTATGAATTCTAGACAACATTCAAATCACTAGACTCAAAGCAGACCATTTTTTTCATGTCAGGAGTGACTTGAGAAACTGCAAGTCACATCTGGTATAATAGAATTGGCTGTCTGCAAGGATGCTGCCCAGGGGACACCCAGATGTTTTGATGTTTTACCATCCTTGTGGAAGGTTTCTCTCATGTCCCTTCATGGGGAGCTGGAGCTGACAGAGGGAGCTCATCCACACTCTCCCCGGATTCAAACCTCCAAACTGTCAGTCTTCAGTGCTGCTGGCACAAGGGTTTAACCCATTGCACCACTGGGGCCTCCTATAATCATAAATAATACTCTGCTTCTTAAATGTCCCCAGCCCATCTATCCTCCCACATGCCTATTTCTTCCCCCAGTTGCTTTTTAAAAGTGAAGATATTGACCTTTTTTCATGGACCTTGATCTCTTGTCCATGTGGTTTATTTAAGGTGAGGTGTGACGTCTTGGAGACACTTGTCACGCACAAAGGCAAACTCTGCTGGTAAAGAGATTGGTGTTTGGAACCCCAGATTGCCCTTTTGGCTGCCTTTACACAACCTACAAGGCAATATGTTTTTCACACATCCCACTTCTCAGGTGGAACTTTTACCTATATGACATCTCATCTGTTCCATTTTCCTTTTGTCTGTGACAACACTGGGCTTTTTTTATTTTTCAAAAAGTAGGAGGGAAACCAAACAGAGAGCTCAGCTGCCCTAAAAGGAAAGAGGAAACGGGTGCACTAAAGTATCTGCCAGTGAGTTCTGCATTCAGACTATGATGTGTCTTCCTGTTCCTATTGCATTGTGAATTTCCACCTGCGTCTTTCCACTGCCACCGCTCATTTAGCATGCAGCGCACGCTGGGCTGAAGGGTTCCTCAAACTCTCTCTGGCAAATGAGTTGCAGGCAGTGGGCAGTCATGCTGGTTCTCCTTTTCTCTCCAGCTCACTCAGTTTGAAAGAACTTTGGCTGGATACCATTCACTGGTAAGTTTGTAACATGAGATTGTGTGAAAGTTTAGTAGCTGCTATAGACTGTACTAGTAAGGGTTTTTTATGACAAAGCATCCACTGCTCAATGTAACTGTCCTGTACAGCATGTGGAGACTATTTGCTATGACCTTGAAGGTGTCTATAGGGTTTGATTTATTTTATTTATTTTTATAATGTCAGGAACATTTGTACATTCGTAGCATGTATTCATAGCTTATTTTCATTGTAGGTTTCCAACATTTTGCAGTCACTATTCTTTTAACTGGGATGATTGATTATGTTTATGCAATGCTGTAAAGAAAGCACTTGTGCTTGGGATATCTTTTAGTGCATATTTAAGGCTTGGAAATTATATTTCCCTCAAAGACTTGAAGACAGAAATTGCTGTTTATGCTACATACTGTGTTGTGCCAACTTTTGTCCCCTCTGAATAGTGTTGTGCTGTTTTAAAAACCAGAGACAATTAGTCTGTGTGGGGACTTTAAAAAGTGAATCTTTTGTATTGTCAATGGCTTTCATGGCTGGAATCACTGGGTTGTTGTGAGTTTTCCAAACTGTATGGCCATGTTCCTGAAGCATTTTGCCTGGCATCATCAGAGGTTGTGAGGTCTGTTAGAAACTACGCAAATGGGGTTTATATATCTGTGGAATATCCAGGGTGGGAGAAAGAACTGTTGTCTGTTTGAGGTAGGCATGAATGTTTCAATTGGCCAGCTTGATTAGCATTTAATGGCCTAGCAGTTTCAAGATCTGGCTTCTTACTGCCTTGGGGAATCCTTTGTTGGGAGGTGATTAACTGTCCCTGATTGTTTCCTGTCTGAAATACCTCTGTTTTTCAGTGTTGTTCTTTATTTACTGTTATGATTTCAATGTTGTTCTTTATTTACTGTTAAGGTTTGGCGGCCAGATTTTGTTAATTTTCATGGTTTCTCCCTTTTTGTTGAAATTGTCCACATGCTTGTGGATTTCAATGGCTCTCTGTGTAGCCTGACAGGGTAGTTGTTAGAGTGGTCCAGCACTTCTGTGTTCTCAGATAATATGCTGTGTCCAGGTTGGTTCATCAGGTGCTCTGCTATGGCTGACTTCTCTGGTTGAATTAGTCTGCAGTGCCTTTCATGTTCCTTGATTTGTGTTTGGGTGCTGCGTTTGGTGGTCCCTATGAAGACTATGTAGAATCCTTTGTCTCGCAAATTAAGTATCTTGTATTTATACATCTTGACTTGCCACAAAGAAAACTGAAGCTTTTGTTAGATCTTGTTAACATTTGTCTCATCATTCTTAACCAGGCAAACTAGAGAAATCAAAGGCGCAAAAATCACAAAAGTTGCATCAATTAAATTCCTGATGAAGGTGTTAAGCAGTTGCAATGCAGTGAGTATTATTTTTTCCCCTTCCTTAGTATCTGGACACTGTAATATAACAAAGAACTGCCGTGGCTTCTAACTATGGACTGCATTTGTTATATTTTGTTTTGCAGCCCAAAACCTTAGATGTGAGTGATATGGAGACTTTGATTGGATGCCAGTCAGAGGTAAGCAAACTCCAAGTACATGGTTGATTCTTTGTTCCTAAATATACTCACTAGGAGATAAATCCCATTGAAATCAAAATTGCATTACTTCTGAGTAAACATACACAGAATTGTAGTATGCATTATGAAACCCTAGCTCTGATTTACAGACAGTGAAATCAGAAACAATTTCCATATAGTTCAAGTTATGTTTGGCTTAAGTTTCTCAGGGTACACAGGTAGTTCTGAAACCACAACTAAATCATGAATGTGTTAAAATCAAGTTTAAAACCAGAAGCTTGTCAAAATTCCACAGCAAGTCTTGAGCTGTAATCCGTAGCCAAGTATCTAATAAGCGGGTTGTAATGAAATCTGTTGAGAAAGGGAGTGGTATGTTAAGGTTACGAATGTGGAATCTGATGAAATGAAGGCACTTGGTGCAAAAACAAACGTGTTCAGACCAGAGCTTAGAAAAGTTTGTAGTTTTGGACAACTCCCAAAATCCCCCCATTCAGCACAGCCACAGAGCTATAGAACTAGGCTGTAAGGCTGCATTCAACCTGAATCACAACAATATTCAGATTTTAAACACCTCCTGCTTGAAAGATCCATTAATTTAAGTGTACTGTTTCCAGTAATGTGAAGAATCACAGCCTTACTTGGATCTATGGCTTGGATCCAGATATCTGCTTAAGCTCATCAAAAGAGGTTGCAGGAACTCCGCTGAATTTTTTTACTATCTTCCCATCTGTTACCGTTGTGAGCATTTTAAAAACTTCTACAGTACAAAAATGTTTGGTTTTTAATTATTATTATTAATATTTATTTATTTATTTATTTATACCCCACCACCATCTCTCCAGATGGGACTCGAGGTGGCTTACATGAGGCCAAGCTCGGTAATACATTACAACAAAATAAATACAGAACAGCAAAAATAACATCACAATAAAATAAGTAGAACATAAGAATAAAACATAGCAATGCAAAATACAAAGAAAAATCAAACACAGTGTTTTATTTTTTGCCATAAAGCATTTATATGTATAGGAAGCACTGTTTGACAACTTTAAAGTCTCATAGAACTCATTTCATGGAATTGGCTCTAGACTGCTTCTGCTTAGAATAGAACTACTGGAATAAGTTGTGACTGAATTAAAGCAATGATTTCAGTAAATTTATTCTAATCAAGCTTCTCTGAATCCAATACATAGATAGATGATGAATGGATCGCTTCAAAAAAGCAGGATAATGTATTTTGAGTAGAAACCAATGAGCAATTTCTTCTAAAGAAAGATTGCATGTAACTTCCAAACTCATTGGTATCAACTTCTGCTTTGTCCTGCAGAAGTTACAAGACCACAGCCAAAGAGAGTGCATGCTATCTTGGAAGAATCATAGAGTCATAGAATTGGAAGAGACCTCATGGGCCATCCAGCCCAACTCCCTGCCAAGAAGCAGGAAATTTGCATTCAAAGCACCCCCAACAGATGGCCATCCAGCCTCTGTTTAAAAGCCTCCAAAGAAGGAGCCTCCACCACACTCCGGGGCAAAGAGTTCCACTGCTGAACAGCTCTCACAGTCAGGAAGTTCTTACTAATGTTCAAATGGAATCTCCTCTCTTGTAGTTTGAAGCCATTGTTCCGTGTCCTAGTCTCCAAGGCAGCAGAAAACAAACTTGCTCCCTCCTTCCTATGACTTTCCCTCACATATTTATACATGGTCATCATGTCTCCTCTCAGCCTCCTCTTCTGCAGGCTAAACATGCCCAGCTCTTTAAGCCACTCCTCATAGGGCTTGTTCTCCAGATTCTTGATCATTTTAGTCACCCTTCTCTGTATACACTCCAGCTTGTCAACATCTCCCTTAAATTGCAATGCCCAGAATTGGACACAGCATTCCAGGTGTGGTCTGACCAAGACAGAATAGAGGGGTAGTATGACTTCCTTGGATCTAGACACTATACTCCTATTTGTGCAGCCCAAAATCCCATTAGCTTTTTATCTGCCGCATGACAGAAGTGTCCTTCCTTCTCCTTTTATTTTTAATTTGAAAGGAAAAAGAAAATTGCAAGCTCATTACAGCTGTATGTTGAATGGAGATTCTGTGTGAATTGATTTTAAGTGGCTTCTTGTAATTAATTATTGTTTATTCCAGGTTGATATCAAGAAATGCCACTTGTTCATGCCCTGTGACACTGAAGATGGGCTGTGTCATCTATCTGGTATGGTTTCATAAGACAACTTTGTCCTTTGATAAATGTGAGAGTGAAGACTAGGTTC
The DNA here is from genome assembly GCF_037176765.1 of Anolis sagrei. NCBI lineage: Eukaryota > Metazoa > Chordata > Lepidosauria > Squamata > Anolidae > Anolis > Anolis sagrei. Next base: position 68,665,183 of record NC_090021.1, read on the forward strand.
TTGGCTGCAATTCATTATGCAAGAGAGATCAAAAGTATGCCAGATACAACACTGATGTTTGTACTCAGCTTTGTTATGTAACAGCATATGAAACTTAGAAAAGTTATCTTTGTGAACCACAGATTTCAGAATCATTAGCTAGTCCAAAGGAGCCCCCGGTGGCACAACAGGTTAAACCACTGTGCTGCTGAACTTGCTGACTGAAAGGTAGGCGGTTCGAATCCGGGGTGCGGGGTGAGCTGTTAGCCCCAGCTTCTGCCAACCTAGCAGTTTGAAAACATGTAAATGTGAGTAGATCAATACATACCATTTCAGTGGGAAGGTAACGGTGTGTGAGAGAGTCATGCCGGTCACATGACCTTGAAGGTGTCTATGGACAATGCCAGCGCTTTGGCTTAGAAATGGAGATGAGCACCAGCCCTCAGAGTCAGACACAACTAGACTTAATGTCAAGGGGAAACTTTTACCTTTTCCTTAAATTAGTCCAAAACCTACTGTCCTGGTTAGCTACCAGAAGGTTTCTGGGAGTTGTAGTTCACAAAGTAACTTTTCCAATCTAGATTGGAACTTGAAACTTGGAACTTGGAATAATGGACGAGGAGATCGGATTATGACTTTATTGATGAGACGTGATGGATTAGTTATATGGATGTATTGTTGTTATATTGATGTACTGATGTATTGTTATGTGATTTAGTTGCTCTAGTTACTGTTTTTAAATGCTAATGCTAATGTTGTGCACTTTGTATATTGACCTGGTTGTAAACCGCACTGAGTCGCCTACGGGCTGAGAGAGTGAGGTATACAAATAAAGTAAATAAATAAATAATAAATAAAATCTATTGATATTGGTAGATTCAGACAGCAGGCATGAGAAATTTTTCTAGGTGGATAGATACTCTGCCTCTCCCTGCTTGTACCAACCCTTGTCCCGGCTTCTGTGTGTTTGGATAGCAGCCTGGTGTGCGTGCACACTCCTAAAGATTTTAACAACTGCATTCTTGATTGCCCCCTAGTGGCAATCTTTCATGAAACTATATTTTTATTTTCTATTAACAAGTCTGGCAGGCCATTCTAGGGCAAAACAATTGGGTAGAAGGCAGTGTACCTGCAGTATACATTTACACCAGTTTCATGCCCCTTAAATGGAAATGGATCCCGTCCTAAGGAATCTCCCCCTCTCACTTTGAGGATTTATTTATTTATCGTGTCATCAGCAACCATACCATTGTATTCTAACAGAGCAAAACAAACACACAGATTAAAAAGAAAAAAACACACACACACACAGATTTTGCAAACTTGGTAGTTGGTTAAATGTCCTTTGACTTTGAGGATGTAGGTCATTGTTAAATTCAGCTATATTTCAAGGGAACAATGTTATCCTCTTCAGACACAACAATTGTATCATGATGCAGTAATATTTTTGAAAACTGCTGCAGATTAAGTTTCGTTGATCTGTTTATTTTCTCTATGGTTATCAATAGTTAATAAGAAAAAGTGCCTGCAATGTTAAAAGGGGTCATCCAGAAAAACCATTTGGTTACAAAGCATAGTAGAGAAGCTTAACATCACAAACTTATACTTGGCTATTCACAAGTTAGCACTGTTATTCCCTATGGCAGTGGTTGTCAACCTGTGGGTCCCCAGAGGTTTTGGCCTTCAACTCCCAGAAATCCTAACAGCTGAGATTTCTGGGAGTTATAGGCCAAAACATCTGGGGACCCACAGGTTGACAACCACTGCCCTATGGGCTTTTCTCCCACTTTTGGTGAAAAGACAACTCTACTTCAGTGTTCTTTGCAGAACTTGGAAAATGTACATTTTGGACTTCAATGCTGAATCTTCCCCAGCTATCCTAGCGGTTTGTCTCATTATTTTGAAGAGGTTTTAATATTGCTCTATATTAGGTGGGGAAATTGCAGCTCATAAGTTGTCTGTACCTCCTTTTGGGCTTTTTTACAGATCCTCATCACTATCTAAAATCCACCAAATCCACCAAGAATTTCTCCAATGGGCAAAAAGCCACTAGTGGTATAAAATGCAAGGGACATCTTTCAACAATAACCCCCCCCCCCTCCCCAAATAAAACCCTCTCACAAAACCTTGTTGCAAACAGCTGAAAATAGAAGCAATATCACTTCTGGCCAATTTTCAGATAGATGAAAAAAAATGGCCTGTTCCCTATGTCATATAATTTAGTGTCAGTAAAAATGTATCTCAGTAGATCTGCTCACTGATTAAATACTTGTTCTCATTCCCTTTTGTTTGAACAGAGAGTAATAAAAAAAGAAAGAAAGTAATATCTTGGCCATTTCTGATGAGACGCATCAGCACTGGACCAGAGACCTTGGGACAATTAGAATCTGATTTGAAGCCTTCTCTGTTTGACCAGCCATTGTCAATGGTTTGCAACGAGGAGGATATGCTGCCCAAACCAATACAGGTAAGCAAGCACTAGGTGACTCTTTTCACTTTGTACAGATGATGCCCATTGATTCAGCTGATCAAAATCATCACAAAGCTAAACTTTTTACAAAAGAGGCAAATGTTTTGGGCTGTATATATTCCAGCAAACCAATTCAAACATGGGGAAAAAAACCCAATACCTTTTTGATTGTTTTGATTTTGGGAATTATTTCTAGAACATTAGGAGTGGTAAATAGGAGGACAATAAAGAATGCAATGCTTGAGGAAAATAATGTTTGAGAGAGGAAATAACCCAGGATGAGCACTTTGTTTTTCTGCTTTTTAAATAAAAGATGCAAGTAAACAATTCCCTCTCTGATGGTGTTCCACCTGTGAGGTTCTTCTTTAGACAGGTATCTGACCTGTCTAGTTCATAATTTAGCTCCGATGACATAAATTAGTTTCTTTCTTGTTTTATGTACTGTTTTGCTTCCTGTGGTTTTTTTGAACTGTAACTGTTTATTATTGGTTTCTGTTGTATTTTAATGGTGCGTCGCACATTACTTTGAACACTGTGTTGAAAAGGTGGCATGTGCTTTTAAAAAAGTAAACTGTGTTTGGTTTTCAATCATTCTGTCAGTAAAATGAATTGTGTTGAATAATAATAATAATAATAATAATAATAATTTTATATTCTGCTCTATCTCCCCAAAGGGACTCAGAGCAGATTCCAAACATAAAAGGCAAATATTCAATGCCTGAATACAACAACAATACATCCATACTAACAAAATTTAAGCAACCCAACATATAAACACGAATTATGATTTAAAAACTAAAATTAAATAAAAAACACAGCCTGTTATAACTCTAAGACAAAACATCAAACATCGAATGGAAACAATAATTTCCCAGTTCCTTCGGGCAAATATCATTTCTTTTCTTCTCTGATATCTATAGGATATCCTTACAATACTCTTCCTGCAAGGTCCATACACTGAAGGAATATTTCGGAAGGCAGCAAATGAGAAGTTACGCAAAGAGCTGAAAGAAGAGTTAAACTCTGGAGGAAATGTTGCCTTTGAGAAGGCCTCTGTGCATTTGTTAGCAGTGGTTTTCAAGGTCGGTGTCCATTTATATGTATGTATTTGCATGTTTCCTTGTTTTCCCGCTGTAGGCACTGAGCTGGTCGCCTGAAGCTGAGTTAGCAGGAGACACAGCAGCAAGGTGTTGGTGGAGGGTATTACATGCTATATAGTTCACCCCTGGGCTTTGTAAGCTAGCTTACTGTCTTTGGGTGTGGTATAGAATACTCTTCAATTGCCAGTGCTGAAGAAGAGGCAATCAGCAATAGAGTTGGCTTTTGTGTATGAAGGAGGAGTTCTAGCTTGCTCTTCAACTGAACCAGCAAAATCTCTCTTGCCGGTCTTGTTTGTTTATACTGTAAAGACATAACTTTGTCTATGTGGTAGCAAAATATTTCACCTAAATGTTAAAGAAAGGCTTATTTCCTTGCAGGATTTCCTCAGGAACATTCCCCATAAACTCCTGCTAACTGAGCTTTATGATGACTGGATGACAGCAGTGGAGAAAATGGGCCATCGTGAAAAAACTGAAGCAATAAAAGAGTAAGTTGACCCATCTCAGAAATTGTATTGTTTTGTGACATACAGCAAAACTAGAAGTTGATTTCCCCGTCCCTTGCTCCAAATGTAAACTTTTCAGAAGGTTCTACAGAAATTGCTCTTGAGACTGAGATCCTCTGCCCACCTACCTAGAAGTGACCTTTACTGAAAGCCATGCGTTTTACTTCTGAGAAGAGAAATACAGGATTGGGATGTGTGTTCAGGGACTACAGCAAAAGCCCAATGTTAACAGGGGGAAAGAGTTTAAATTAATTATCTTATTAATAAGAGTGCTGATTTAAAGGACTTCAAGTGTGATATAAATAAAAGTACAGAATAATTTCTTATTTAAGCAATGTGTTTAGTCAAACATTTATCTAAACAAAAATATATTTGCCTAACAGCTAAAGGAAAGCAGAAAAGTAGCCAGTGTAGCTTCCCATAAGAAGAGAGAGAGGGCTTCTTCCTGGGTCCTCCATAGAAGTAGCTATGATGTTGGTACAACAAAGATAAAGTACCATGTCAGTTGACACCTGGTCAGGACCTTTTGGTTTGTTGATTTCACTCAGCTGATATCTGGGGACTTTTGAATGGGATTTTTTTTTGTCTAACTGCTTTAAATAAATTTCCACATTTTAAAGGAAGTTTCATGTGACTGAAGCTTCACTTCAATAAGATGTGGAAGTTACTGAGGATGACCTTTATTTTTTGTTTTGTTTTTTTATTTCCATAGGGTTGTAAGCAAGCTACCAAGACCAAATCTTCTTTTGCTGAAACATTTGCTTTGTGTGCTGCATCACATAAGCAAAAGCTCAGAGATCAACAAAATGGATTCTAGCAATCTAGCCATCTGTTTTGGCCCAACCATGTTGACTTCAGATTATGACAGAAGTCTGCCTCTTGCAGCCCAGAAAGAGCAGACAGATAAGGTAAGATTGCTCTAATTCTTTTTACCTATAACTATATTATTCTTCTAAGCGACTTGTTGTAAAATTATCTCACATCAGCTTTGTCCTTACATTTGGAGTTTTATCCTAAGAGCTAATTCCTGAAAACTGAACCAATGCACTAGTCAAGAAAGTCATTCCTAAGACAGTTGTTTGATCTTTAGTCTCAGTGACTTTTGCCAGTTTTTAAAAATCTTTAATCTAAAATTTCTAGAGAGCAATGCTCTTTGAATCAGGGTAGCTTCAATTAATGCTTGAGATGTACTAGGATCAAGGAGGAGTGATAATACAATGGACTCATAGAGGATCTAGACCAGTGGTTCTCAACCTGTGGGTCCCCAGATGTTTTTGCCTACAACTCCCAAAAATCCCAACAGCTGGTAAACTGGCTGGGATTTCTGGGAGATGTAGGTAAAAACATCTGGGGACCCACAGGTTGAGAACCACTGGTCTAGATACAATCCCTGGCCTTTTCCAATTAATAGATCAAGTCCTGGTACTATGAAGAATGCTGTCAGAATATACAGGCTAGGCTAGAAAGACAAATATTCTGATGAGGTACAAACCAGCTTTATAGCTGTGCAGGAACAGATTCTTACCTACAAGACAGGCATGTGCATCCTATTAGAAATTGTAATTGTGTGGCCCATTCCATTACAGAGAAAAACCAGACCAAAAACACATTGGATAAAGAAATCTTGGTTATAGCTGTAGATAAGGGTGGCCTTGCACATGGATCCAAATTCAGGCATTAACTAATCTATCTGCTTGTCCAATCCAGTATCAGATCCAATAGGAATGTACTGAAAGGCCCTGCTGGGACATCCCAGCCGAGCCTCATAACCACCAAGGGGTGAGAAATACCTCCATGGGCTGGGACCCCTGGAAAACCAATGCCGATTACACTGGTCATTGAAGTCTGGATTGATAGCCCATGCTAAATGCCTCATAAAGTTTTAACAATTATAAATAATTAAAATGTCTTAACATAGGGAGTGTGGGTGGACTGAAGCTCAGAGTGAACTGCTTGCTTAGGGTTCCCCTTTTATGTAGCCTTACCCAACCGGTAGAAACTCATCCAGTGACTCAGGCAATGAATATGTGTCAGACTGCTTTCAAATTCACTGGCTGACTGTATGCTTCCTCACAATCACAAGTTGTATAGGCATAATAGTGGCTTGTTGGGAGGTGGTGTGGACAGAATTTGGAGGTTCTGCCATCTCCTGTCGTCATCCCTCCCCCCTCCCCCCGCCATCCTCAACCTAAAAGCTTCATTATTTCAATGAGCAGAGCATCTTTAAGTTCTGGTTTCAAAACCCCTCTTCAAAGGATGAATTCAAACTTTTAGCATAATTTGTTTCTTCCCGCATCAGCCCACTGGGCATGGAAGAAGCATTGTGGAGACAGAGGGGAAGGGAAACCAAGGATTAGAAGCCAAAAATGATGTGGTCCAACAAAATTTTGCCTCTGTTGTTGCCGAGTACTAACACTATCCACTGTTGTCCTATGATCCCTGGGAGATAACTCCAAAATGATTGCATAGCTTCAAGTGCTTGGAAAACTTACTTTTTGGGAGGTATCTTTCTTTTTTGGATGGGGAGGCAGGTTGTAGTGACTCTAGAGGTGCTCCATGGCTCACTGAATTGCCAGCTGTAGTGTAGTTTCATATGCAGGATTACTACATTGAATCATATAGGGTTGTAGCTGAAAATATAGTTAGCACTACTGATGCATCTGTTGTTTTCTTAACCAAAGAATGAGCCATATATAAGAAAGATCTGCCGAAATGACAGTGTGTTGTCAAAGGCTTTCATGGCCAGAATCACTGGGTTGCTGTGAGTTTTCGGGGCTGAATAGCCATGTTCCAGAAGCATTCTGTCCTGAAGTTTCACCCACATCTATGGCAGGCATCCTCAGAGGTTGTGAGGTTCCAACCTTTGAGGGCGTTTGCCAGAGATGTTGGTGAAATGTCAGGAGAGAATGCTTCTGAAACATGGCCATACAGTCCAGAAAACACATAGCAACCCAGAAATGACAGTGTTAATTGCAAAATGACCCCAGAAAAATGCCCAAGTAACAGTATCCTTGATTGATTTCAACAGGTAAAGACCCTAGTGGAGTTCCTCATTAACAATTGTTCTGATATATTTGGAGAAGAAATCTGCTTGATGTTCAGTAATTCTGTTGATGATTCCCTGGACAAATCAGGTATTTTAAAATATTTTGTTGTCGGGTCTCTCTAGCATTTGCTCCGATTGTTCTCAGAGTGCTCATCTTTCTCAGAATGTGCAATGGTTTTTTTGAAAGTGCTACACTAAAAGATATGATTTGAACTTGCATTGTTGCTAGTTTATTTAGACATGTTCAAACTGCAAAGGAAGTGATTAAAGATAACGGACAAACCACAACATTGGATTGCTTTCAAATTCTAAAAGAGCTATTTCTTAGAGACTCACATGAAAGACAGATTAACACTCCAGTGAAGCTGCTGTCTCAAAGTGATACAGAAGCAGAATATATGCTTTGGAAATCCCTCACTGCTGGTGTAACTTTGTATTAGACACTTTTTTATGTCCAATACCATACAAAGTAATCCTAGATATGCAAGAAATACATCAAGAGATGGTTGCATATAGATAACAACATTGAGAACTTCCTTATAGTTGACTCCTTATCAGATTAGATTCCATGTTGAAGAACCTCTAGAATTCTATGGTCTTGTGGGAGGAAGCAAACTATATTAATATTAGCAGTCATGCATTTGCCCATTTTTGGAATATCAAAACATTCTTGTTCTGGAGTCTGGACATTGTGGAAGAATTTTTCATGTCCGGAGCAACTTGAGAAACTGCAAGTTGCTTCTGGTGTGAGAGAATTGGCTGTCTACAAGGACTTTGCCCAGGGGTTGCCTGGATGTTTTGATGTTCTATCATCCCTGTGGGAGGCTTTTCTCGTGTCCCTGCATGGGAAGCTGGAGCTGACAGAGGGAGCTCATCCACACTCTCCCAGGATTTGAACCTCTGATCTGTCAGACTTCAGTCCTGCCAGCACAAGGGTTTAACCACTGCGCCACCAGGGGCTGTCAATTATAGGATTATGTAGTATCCATATTTTAGACACTTAAGACAAGTCAATATGTGTGTCTAGTATTTCTGAAAAGTAGATTGCACATAGAGATCACAAGTCTCATTCTTTGCTATTTATATATAATAATTAAATAAACTTACCTCTAAAGCGTGCATCCAGCTGCTTCAAACCTAAACAGTACAATTTTCTCTTTTCCAGAAATGCCATCTGCAAGCCAGTTACATGATTCTGCATATGACAGCACAGACCCTGAGGGAGAATGCAGCTCCAATGATCTCCAGCCTAACAATCTACCAAAAGCAAACATGGCAGCTAGCAGACCCAGCCGCAGAGAGTTATATCCCCAACGAGTACTAGAACAAACCTCCCCTGTCTCCTCCCTGACCCGTTTTAAATTATCTATAAGCAAACTGGACAGAAGATACTCCGAACCAGACATGTTCTCTTCTAAAAGTTCTCGGGAAAACTGTGTGAGGGGTCAGAAGTTAACCAAAAGTGAGGAGAATGTTATTCAGCAAGAGGAATTGGGACTGAAATGTCAAAATTTGAGAATGCACATGATAGGGGAACCTCCTCTTCCGGGTCTCTATCGAACCAAAAAACCACTAAACCTTACTATCAAAGCCAGTTTGCAGTCAGAACTGTCAAGTGGTTCCTTACCCAGAACATCCTCCAGCAGTTCACTAGACAGCCTCACCTCAGTCTCAGACAATTCAGTCTTCTCCAGCTCACCACTAGCATCGCCTTCCCTCTTCAAGAATAATGCCCTGATTCAACCACAGTCCTTGTCTACCAATATTTCAGAAGGAAGTGGCACACACATCGGAGAGCTAAAGAAACATTCAGTGTCATTTTCGGCAACAACCCGCAGGAAACTAGTAACAAAAACGCAAAGTTGTAGCCTGGGTGGCTCTCAAAGGGACAGTTTCAAGACAGAGTCCAAAAAGGAGAGGCATCTTTCCTGCCGGATAGTCCAAGCAACTTACGTTGATAAATGCAAACCAGTGGTACCTGTGGAATATCAACACAGGTCTCGTTTCATGTCAGCAGAGGAAGTGTTTCAATTTGTGGATCGGCGAAATCCTGGAAAGCCCCCATCTTATGAAGAGGCAACCAAAAACTGCACAGCTGCTAGACTTCCTTCCTATGGCAGTTTAGCAGTTCAAGATACAAGACCTATCAAATCATTTCCAGATTCTGAGCCTCAACATTCAAGGTTTGACAAAGAGGTTACAAATAAAGTATATAAGGACTTTTTAAGCAGCAGACTTTCTGTGATCAATAATCCTAAGGACACTCTGCCAGCTGTTGATTTTGTCATTGGAATACATCCCCGGGCAAATATACCCCTCACTCCTCAAGTCTACCGTCTTAGGACCATGTCTGGTTCTTACCAAAAAAGCAAACAAGAATATTTGGTGCGACGGTGCAGTCAGCCAGCCTTTGACTGCATTCAGTGTGCAAAGGAGTCCTATGTTTAAGTTCATCTGTTCCACCAGTGATGTAAACACAAGTCTTTGACTGCCCTTAATCCCCTTAATAATTGTTTGTGTTTTTAAAAATGCCATTTTTAATTGTAATATGGAATGTGTATTGTCCAATTACAAATCTGTAAATCTTGTATATATGTATGTATCTAAGTTTATAAATTTGTGTGAATTTTTAAAAGGCATGCTTTAAAGATAAGCAAAAAGATTAGGAGATTTATCTATCCTGTTCTGCTAGACTTCTTACAAGATGTGATTTATTGCTTTCCATTGGAATACCTAGAGAGGACTACTGTCCTTATAGAAAGTAGTGTCTCTGCTTTAATATGTGTCAACAACCTTAAGATGTTATAGGTGCTTGTCGCCAAGGTTTCCCCAGCATATTGACCTTAGGATGTGTTGGACTACAAACATCATATCCTGACAAAATATGGTAGAAATAATTAGTAGTCCAAGAAAATGTCAAATTGGGGAGATATGCTTTTAGCTCATATCATGTGTAGTGTTTGACCTTCATAAGAAGAACGGGATTAAAAGGTTGCAGAGTTTTTCTAGCTAAAACCACTTTTACTTATTTCTTAGCCAACTCAGATATGACATTAAACTGTAGAGACTCACTTCCTCTTTTTTATTTATTTTACTGCATATTTACCCTGCCTTGCACTATAAAATTTACTGCATTTTCATTCTCCCTGCACTATAAAATTGCACTCAGAACCCCTAAAAGCACATTAAAAACCAATTAGGCAATAAAACCAATAAAATCATCACAGTAGTCAAAACCATTAAAGTAACCACAATAACTAATGAGCATGTATGGAATAACAGGGCCTAACAAAAAGAATTGGATTGAAACAAGGGCCAACTTAATTGAACTAAACCCTATTCAAGTTAGGCTGAACCTGGAAAGGAACAAGAAGAGAAAGCAATCTAGAAGGGCATGTACTGTTTGTTACTCAAAAATTTTAAAAAGCTCCACTCAAGAGTGAGATCAAATATTGAAGCTGGTTCTAGGTATTTCCAGAAAATAGTCTAGGCCAACCATTTTTTGATATTTTTGATCCCTGAGAACTACAGCAATAAATATCATTATCTCTCAATACATTGGACCTTCTTGAGACACTGACTGCAAACACTACCATAGGATTGCCCTGCCAATGGTAATAAGAAGTAGGTACTTAATTGCAAAAAGAATCTCCCAAACGCAATCTATAGTATTGAAATGGTGCTAAACTGCTTCATTTAAACCAGGGTCCTGAAACTTTAATTAGAGGGGTGGTTCATGGTCCCTCAGGCTATTGGAGGGCTGGAATATAGTTTGGGGGGATGGGGGAATGAACAAATTTATGTATTTATTTGCCGCATTTATATACCGCCTTTCTCAGCTAGAAGGCAATTCCTATGCACATTGTATGTGTCTTATTTGTAGTGCAAAAACACATGAAAGAACAGTATTAAAAAAGGAAGAATAATTTAACCAACATAAATTTACCAGTATTTCAGTGGGGCATGTGGGTCTGCTTTTGGCTGAGATAGTCAAGTTAATTGGGATTGTTGTTGCTGTATTCCTTCAGGTCATTTCAGACTTAGGGCGATTATCAGTCAAAAGTTTAGGTCGGGACTGGGTCTATGATCTTGGAGAGCTGTATCTGTCCCATGGACCTTAATTTGTGGATCCCTGATTTAAACAATCCCCACGCACCATACATATACATTACTATATATGATCTGATGTACAGAGTAAACACATAGTGACCTTGGAAAAGTCACTCACATCATTTAAAACCGCGAGAAAATGATTAGTGTTAATGACTAGAAAACGTCCATAATTGTAGTAGATGGGAGAAGAAGTGTGTATTAAACATTCCTGATCTGCCACAGCCTTCTCCCTGTTGATTGGGGTATGGAACTACATAGACCAGCAGACTTTGAGAAAATTGGGTTGGAGGATGTTGGCATAGAGTGTTTGAAGATGCACAGCAATACCCATTATGGTATGAATCAGAGGAATCTGACTGGATTAAAGTGGACACATGGTATCCATTTTACCCTTCCCCACCACCTCCTGTATCAAAATCCATGGATGTTCAAGCCCCACTGTATACAAAGACATAGTAGAATAGTGTCCCTTATACAAAATTGCAAAATCAAGGTTTGTCTTCTGGATTTAAGCAAGAAAGAATATTTTCAAGCCATGTTGGTTGAATCTGTGGACATGGGGGACAACTATACTCCATGTCAGGGTAAAGTATGTCTGACTGAAGGAGACTGAAAAATCTGCTAGGGTTTTCAGCCATGTAATGAAAGCTCAGAAAGAGAGAGAGAGGCGGGGGAGGAGGAAAGGAAAGGTAGACAGTGGTTTTTATCAGGATAAATGGAATGATCAATTACATCTAAGAAAGCAGCTACTACAGCTTCATATGAATTAAAACATTACAGCAGGAAACTAAAAACCACACATGTTCTAAGCTTTCTGGGTTTTCTCCGAATTCTTTTGTCACTATCAATGTTTACTTCCCACCGCAGAAGCCAGAGGTTCTTTATCTTTCTTAAAGCTTCAGTGATATCCTCAGACAAAGTGATGTTTGTCAGTAGCTAAACAAGTTACTTTGGGGACAATTCCCATAATGTCATTCCAAGAATTCTGGGAGTTGCAGTAAAAAAGGTAAATTTTCCAAACAGTTGATCTGGCTCGCTTGCTTGCTTGTTTTGGAAAACCTTTGGGTGTTCAGTTCCAGTTTCTCATGCAAGCTTCCAGTTTCATGATCTCATGGACTTGCTGATTCTGCCAACAGAGACTGCCCTCTATGTTGTGCTTTATTGGTTCTCATCTGCCCATCAATTGCAACACTTTCCTCTGTTTCCCTGGGCTTTCAAAACAGATAACTATGGTTGCAACTGTGTTTTCTGATTCATATCTTCTGTTCTGCACGTGTACAGATAGTTTTTGTTTCCTGCAGATGTTAATGAAACTACATTGCTTCCAAGATACAATTGTTTATTTGGCTTTCTCACCAGCAACTGGGAAAACAACATCTGAAAAAAATGGTTGTGTGGATAAAGTCCAAAAACTTTTTTTAAAGGAAAGATGAAAATTTTGGACACAAAACACCACCTCCATCCCATAGATAAAAGTGAGGACATGAAAGAAATTAAGAAATGTAGAACCCATTTTTTAAAAAAAAATGTTTAATATAACAATTGACAAGTGACTAAGGGCACATCTACACTGTAGAATTAATGTGGTTTGGCACCACTTTAATTTCCATGGCTCGGTACCAGGCATGGGCAAACTTTGGCCCTCCAGGTGTTTTGGATTTCAACTCCCACAATTCCCAACAGCCTACTGGCTGTTAGGAATTGAAGTCCAAAACACCTGGAGGGCCAAAGTTTGCTGCCCATGGCTTCTCAATTCGATGGAATCCTGGGGTTTATAGTGTGATGAAACATCAGCACTCTTTAGCAAAGAAGGCTACAGATCTTGTAAAACTACCATTCCAATAAATTCTACAGTGTAGATGATCCCTTCATCCTCTGTTGACCTTTGGTCCTACCTGCTGGCTTCCTCTACCTCCTATTCTTGTTTATTGATCTTGCCTGTTGAATAAGTCCAAAGGCCTTCAATCCACCACAGTGTTCATACAGTACCAGTCAGGTAGTTAGCCCATTAGCAAAACATTAATGCAATTGATTTGTTCATTAATTTATATTCAATTAATGTATTCTGGTACCTGCTCTCTGCAGTTTCTACATAATCATGACCAGAGCACAGCCTGAATTGCTGGAGGGGGGTAGGGGGTGCTTGGATAAGATTATTTCAGTGCAACTCCTTCCTTAAGTATTGACAATCTCTCCTAGATGCTAGGAATAGGTGAAACAGATCCATCTAGTTTGTGTCACTACTCAGGATCCTGCCAACGGCATATTTGTCATAACTGAAGTTTATTCCCATGTATGTACTTTTTCAGACTCAGTTGAAGGGGATGTCTACTCCTCATTCATGCAAGGTTCTGACTGCCCTGGAAAAAGAGCTTGGAGAGGCTACTAGGCATAGTGATCATCCAGCTACTGATTAACTATGGAGTTATAACTAGACTCTTTTTGATTACTACTGCACAGAGAGAAAGGAAATACAGTCAACTCTCAATATTTGCAGATTTCACTTTTGCAGATTTGATTACTAGGTCTCTCTATAAATCTTTAGGTTGTCCAGTGAACTCTAAGGTCAATACCTACCAGATGTTGCAGAGAAAACACTTCTTTAGGCACCTCTACATTCTCCAACACAATTATTGAAGGTTACAGAAGAGTGTTTTCTCCCCAAATATGGATTTTTCAACATTTTGTATCCAAAAAGGAATGCTTTAAAAACATTCCTTTTTAAAAGCAAAAATTGTGTGGGAACATTGTCAAATGTCAAGTGTGGGACTGTGACATTTGTAAGATAACTCTGTTCTGATCCATGGATTCATTTGTGTGGTTCAGTCACTTTATATCAGAAGTGTGCATCCTATTGTTAGTACCTACTAAAATATATCCATGGAACCTATAAAATATATATGAGTTGCTTACTGATCACCCAGTAGTTGATTCCGTGTAAATCCTGTAGATTCAGACCAGAATTTATTTATTTATTTACTGTATTTATAACCCACCCTTCTCACCCCGAAGGGGACTCAGAGTGGCCTTACAATAGGCAACAATTTGATGCCATCCCAAACAATCATGATAAAATAAACATATACATTAAAAAATAAAATTAAAAAGCAATATAAAGATTAAAACCCATTTATTAAAACCACGCAATCAGAAATCATAGTCAAAGCCACTCCAGTCATTATTACACATATTCCATCTTCACTTATTGCACTGCACTACTAGCCAAAGGCTTGGTCCCAGAGCCATGTTTTTACTTTCTTTCTCAAAATGAAGAGGGAAGAGGATGACTTTATTTTGCTGGGGAGGGAGTTCCATAGCCGAGGAGCAGCCACAGAGAAGGCACTGTCTTTGGTCCCCACCAACCGTACCTGTGAAGGAGGTGGAACTGAGAGCAGGGCGTCTCCAGATTATCTTAACCTTAATTTGCACACTGCATGCCTCCGAGTCTTACCCATCATCACTATTGTCACTCTATGTGCTTAGAGTTGGCAGGGACTGTCCCCAATTAATTCACTCATCTACTTTGTCCTTGGCTTTCTTCAGATGCTGCAAGAAGTAGAGAGGTGGTTTGCACTCAGCAGAGTGGGAAAAAAGATAATGGAATCTTACTCTTTCCAACAGATTCAGGATAAAGCAAACAGCTGCATTACCTCCTACCCTTTATATTATTACCCATTGACAACTTTTTCTAGCAGTAATATTGTTTGGCAACATGTACTCTGTAAAATGTTGATGGGCATGTAGTCATCAATTTGGCTACGGGAACCCTGTTAGGAAGTCATAAAAGCAACTGCACGCTCCAACTCCTGCTTCACGCAAGCAAGTCAGGGGGAAATTATATAGAGATGCTAATAAAGATTACAGTGACATCTTGTGGTGGAATCCTCAGTAGTTATTCTAACAAAATTTATGATATAGTCTGACTCTGTGCCATCTGCCCTTTATATCATATATAGTTGACAATCAAATAATGACGTTGGCATTTGTGTGTTTTTCTGGCAACCATACATTTCCAATGAGAGAGCCAAAGTAATATTTGAAAAATTAAAACAGTGTTGGAGAGTAATCTTTGGCAACAACAGAAAGAAATGCATATTTTTAAAAGAGACTTCTCTTATAAACATTTTGTGAGCCAGTAAAGATGAGGAACACATGTACAGACATTGCTAGACCACAAATTTCATTATCCCAACACAAGCTAAACATTTCGCTAACTAAAATAACCATCATTTTTCTGTACTGTGGGCAATGTAACTTATGCATTTTGCTCTTGTACTTTAACTCTTAGTGCCATATTTGCACAAGTGGTAGTAGTAGTAGTAGTAATACTTCATTTATATTCTGCCCTTCTCCCTGTGAAGACTCAGAGCAGATTACAATATAAACAGATACCTGCAAACAAAATAAGACACACAAACACAAACAAAAGTGGAGACTTCTCCTTTCATTTCCGGCTTTGGAGGAGGTGATCATCTCTAGCTCTGGGGGAGGTACTGTTCTCCATTTCCAAGCCGAGGAACCTGCATTGTCACCTCCTGGTCGTGTGACAGGCATGACTTCTTGGAGCATCTTATATCTTTCCCGCCTAAGCGGTACCTATTTATCTACTCACATTTGCATGTTTTTGAACTACTAGGTTGGCAGGGACTGGGGCTAACAGTAGGAGCTCACTTGTCCCACTGATTCAAACGGCCAACCTTCTGGTCCGCAGTTTAGCAGCACAAGGGTTTAACCATGAGTTTTGTTCTGACCAGATTGAGAAAGTTGTTTCATTGGTTGAAAAATGTGAATTAAAAACTACTTTTTAAAAACTAAGACAATGCCTGTCTAGGAATCTTTAGGTCTTCTAGCACAACTCCATGGTAAATTTCCAGCAGAAGTTAACTACAGAATCAAACTAGAAGATCTAGAGATTCCTAGAGAGATTATGTTGATCAAATCTGCAAATATTAAACCTGGAAAAGTGGGGGTATGTTGTAAATAATGGTTTGAATGACATGGTTTCCATGCCTGTCTCAGGCATCAAAGTGGCTTACACCAACCTGATTTGAAGACCAATGGTTGTTTTTCTGCATTAGGTACTAAATGTCTTTTGTTGTCACTGCAATTTACTGGAGTCAATTAAGGCATGTTTGAAAAGGGAATCTTTGCTAGCTTTGCATAGAATTTTCAGGCTTAAGAATATGGATAGAGTTCAATCTGTGCAAAAGAACTGGTCAGCCCAGAATCCGTTTATCTTGGCAACAAGATAGAATTCCAGAACACATAGCAACTGTTGACAGAGAGGATTGTTCTTCAATGCCACAGAGACTTTGCTAAGTCTATTGGAACCCAACGTGGCTAAGATCCAACATGACCTCAATTATTCTCAGCCAAGAAGGTCCTCCTGACCCTACTACCACATACTCTTACAGCAGTCGACCCAAAGTTGTGCCCATCAGAAAACGGTACCGAGCATCCACATTAGCCAAAGAGAGGTGAGTTGTGATGCCCAATTGTTTTCAATACTCATTGACTTTGCTTGGGCCAGCCCACACCAAATGACCTCTTCTAGTTTTTCCCTCCTGCCCTATCCTTTGGTCTGTTTTTGTTTTTCATAGAATCAGAAAGTTGGAAGAGGCCACAAGGGCCACCCAGTCCAACTCCATGCCATGCAGGAACACCAGGCTAAGCACTCCCAACAGTGGACTATCCAGCTTCTGTTTACAAACTTCCAGAGATGTGGCCATAGTGGCTGGTATATTCTAGCAGTTGCCATGCCAAAAGATTTTGTCATTTCTTGCTCCGCTGAAAATACAGGTTACCAAAGGCTCCCCTTCTTGCAACATTTCACTTGGCTTTTGTACATAAGTTGTCCTTGATATTGGGGTACATCTAGACATGTCATAAAGCAAGAAGGAAGATTTTCATAAGGAAATGACTGGCAAGTCTAGTTGGGACTACCAATAAAATTTAGATATTCTTGATAAATAAGCCCCTTTAGAAAAGGTTGCCTGAAAATTCTCCTCTTGAAACAGAATCTTAAAAGGTGGCAAATAAAGCAATAACTAACAATTTTTCTACTATCCAATAGGATGGAGGTGTGTTAAATCCATTCATCCTGGGGTTGTGCTTCCTTACAGTTATTAAAGAAAACATCTATGGAAAAGGGAGTGAGCAAACATTCATTTCTTCTTTACTTTTCAGAGTAAAGTGCATTTATCTAGCGAATAGCCTTCATGTGTTTGTGTGTGTTATACATCTCACAGGGCAAACCTGGTGAAGCTAGAGCCATTGTACAGCCCTCATGTGACTACTAACCATTTTCTTGCCACTGAAAGACATGTCGTTGAGGGCTCAACATACTCGGCAGAAAATTGGTGTATTTTTGTACACAACAAAATAGGATTTTCCACACAATAACACTGAAATGTACTGTTTCCTGCACAAGGAATGCTGTTTCTTATACAGAAAATGCACTAGTTCGAAATTTCATACAACATTCATATTTTTGCACAGAAAATGAAATTTATAACTTCCCATGTTCTGTTATCAGTAAGCATAGAAGCTGTTCTCTATTGAGCAGCCTGGTAATATTCAGAGTATTCAGTTATGTTTTCTTTTTTTGTTGGGTGTCTTTAATAAAACATGATAAATAGCATTTTGAATTCTACTGTTTCCTTCCCTTTAATTTTATGTATTATAGCGAAGAAGGCTCTGTTCGCTATGGGAACCTCATGTATGACCGCAGAGTGGTTCGAGGCAACACATACTCAATTCCTACATTACCTTGGGTGAGTTTTTCCTCCTCATATTCCTGTCTTTTTTAAATATAAGAAAACAAAAAAACCACACTGGCTAACATCTATGTTGGTGCCTTAAATGTTAGCCCTTTATCTGGGTATATTTGACCTGCCGATTCCAAAAATGGCACCTGTTTTCCTTATCAACTCTATTTTTGAGATACAGAATATATACCATCTACCAATCACCATCTGTTCACTCATAGAAAATTATAACTATATTTAAGAAACTAGAGCTGATGCGGTCTAGCCAATGCGATTCTCTTAATCAGTGCCCCAAATAACATCAAGAACAGGCCTAAAAACAAGACACCAAGAATATTTTTGTTGTTGTTGGAATGTGTACTCAATGGGAATAATTGTTACACACCTTTATGTTGATTCCAATTTATGGCAGACCTCTCACAGGGCTTTCTTGACATGGTTTATTCCAAAGACATTTGCCATTTTCTCCTCCTAAGGCCAAGAGAGTATGACTTGCCCAAGATCACCTAGCAGGTTTCCATGGCTGAGTGGCAAGTTGAACCTTGGTCTCCTGAAGTTTTGTTCGCAACAGTGAAACCATCACACCTTTCTGACTACTTTTGAAGTACTTTTATATTGTGGAAACATTTTGTAAGTTGTGTTCTGGGCCTCTAGGACCCATAAAGTGGGACATGTGTGATTTTAAAAATCCCAAATAGTTTTTCACACCTTTATCATGTAGATTGGAATATCACTTCAAATTAGCAGGGGAATTTCTCTCCCACTTTCCAGAGTCCTGAACCAGATCCTGCTGAGATTCAGAGGCGACGAGAAGCTCACAGGAAAATGCTTGCTAGAAGGCGAATAAAGGAAGAGAGTGAAGTACATGCTCCAGTAATTGAAGACGCTGGAAATCGTGTCGATGTGCAGACAGGTAGAGCACCAAAAACATATGTGAATGGTTCATTTCTAAATAAATAAATGATGAAATCCCTGCCTCATGATCAGTGCAGATTAAACGGAGAGGCTCCTATTGTTGAGAAGCAATGTAAACATGCAAAGATGTTGAAAAGAATAAATGAAAAGAATATTGCACAGACAAGAAATCATTGCTTAGATCAGTGGTTCTCAACCTGGAGTCCCCAGATGTTTTTGGCCAGTTTACCAGCTGTTAGAATTTCTGGAAGTTGAAGGCCAAAAAAATCTGGGGACCCCAGGTTGAGAACCACTGGTTTAGATTTTAGCTTTTCAACTAAAATATAATTTTTAAAGTATGGAGCCAGAATCCAGTTGAGGACTTATGAATACATGAGCAATATAGATATGTTGCTGTGCAATGAATCTCATCTCAGTTCCTTCAATCTCCACTGCTGTCACTGACTGCAATTGCAACCACCATTGCAATCAATGGGGATCTGTTCCCTCGGCAATTGGGGGGCAGCTAACTGATGTTCCCTTCAGCGGTATGACACACAGATGAAGAAACCAGTCAACTCTTGTAACTGTTACCAGTTAACTCTTGTAACTGTCCAGCAGGATTCCAGCTATACCTTTCATTAATCCACTAACCATTCCTCAATGTGTCATTATTGCAGAACTATACCTGGAAGAAATTGCAGACCGCATCATTGAAACGGACATAGAGTGTCAAACAGATGCTTTTCTGATCAGAGCACCCAGCCCTCTTTTCATCCCATTGAAGACTGGGGCTGATGTAGCCACACAAATCGAAGAAGGAGAGGTGTGTAAGATTAGAATATTGAATTACATTCAGATAGCCAAACTCTTCTCCCTGCATATTTTGCTCTCTTAGATACTCCTAGAAGTTCAGACATTTATAAATGTCCTGTAATCATTACATCATAGCCTTGAGTCACTACTGGATGAATCAAATAGCACGCGAGACAGTTTGGTTGCATCATGTATAGGTCTGAGATAACTCAGTTTAGAGGACTGTCAGGCCTTTCTAGTTGGAGAAACATATTTCAGCAGTGTTTGCAGGAGGATATTTGACTTTGTTTTTGGCTCTGAAGTCTCAGCAGTCATTTCCACCCATTCCCAGCTGTCACCAGACCCAACTAAAGGTCTTTATATGCATTTCAATTATGCAATGTTACTGTGCAATGGTGAGAAGATGGGACTGGAGGAAGAACTGATGTGGACATGCACTTAGGCCCACTGTGCCATTTGGAACAAGGCAGGAAAAAAATCCCAATATATTTGTAGTGAGCCTTCCATAACCCTCGGCAGCAGCATAAGGCCACCAGATGTGTGGGGGTGTAATGGAAGTAGGGAAGGCTGTGTGGGATGTAAAGCATAGTAAAAATGGTGGCATCTGGAGCAGCTAATGAGTACATTTGCTACTTCCAAGGGTGTCACAATTGTTTTTCTTCCTGGCCATGGGATGCCATGCTACCTGATTAGCTGGCTTTTACCTGAATTCTGGGCCAAATTTGCTTTTCACAAGACGTTTTCCCAAAGGCTCATACTTCAGTTTGTTCTTTGGTGATTCCAAGACAATGTCTTAATGACAATTATTGTATGCCAAGTGATGGTATCATGTCCCTATAGCAGACATCACAAGCTAAGCTAGAATTTCCCTCTATGTCATCTGTAGTGTCATTAGGCACAGTAAAGCAACCACATCAGGCATCAAATGATGGGCATCAACTACAGCCAGCCCTGTCTAACCACATGGCATGCTCTGATTCTGGGTTGCATTTTAGATGTGGTGGAGAAAATCCTATCCTATAATCAATACTGATATAACATTTATCACTCATTCCAGTTATTTCATGAACATGGAATGGGCAAAAGGCATCATCTTGCATTTTACCTCTTTTGTATATGGATGTTGAATCATCATGTCATGATCTAATCCAGGGTTGCCTCATGAGAAATTTCATTGTCAGACAGCACTGGCTTTCTTTCTACCCAGTTCTTGTTTCATGTTCAGGGAAAAACACATTTTCTATATCTGAACAATTCAAATGAAGCATCATATAGTTTTAAAAAACCTAAAATAATTATAGAATTAGACTTACTTACTTAGGCAATCCCTTGTAGGCCAGGGATGATGGTCCTCCAAGTATAGTGTCTGGATCCATAGGTGGCCGTGGAGCCCTATTCTTGATCTGCATGTTCTCCTGCAGTGAGGACATCAGTTTCCAGGTGGAAGACTGTCCCGGTCAGGGTTGGCTTGACACACCTTCCTCTTGGCACATTTCTCCCTTTTGCCCTCCATTAATGCTTCTTCGAATTCAGCAGCACTGCTTGTCACAGCTGACCTCCAGTTAGAATGCTCAAGGACCAGGGCTTCCCAGTTCTCAGTGTCTATAGAATTAGAAGGACTTAAACAAAACAAAAAATTAAATGGACACAATATAATTTAGAAATAGAATAACAGAAGATTGTTACAGAATACTGCAAAATAATAATTCATATAGCATTTATCTAACACTTCTACTGTATATATATTATTTGAGCTATCCTTCCAACAAAAACTTGAAAGTAATGTACTACATCTGGCAATAAGTGTTACATTTTGAAATAGTAATGCTCTCACTCTTGTTACATTAAAAAAGTATGGTAGCAGCTACTGCTAGCAGTTTACTCTGGTTGTAACAAGTAATTTGGGAGCTTGTTTCCAAAAGGTACCAGATTAAAAAGAAAAAGAAAAATGAGTTACAGGTGGCAGCACATTTTGGATAGAAGAATAATATTATGTATAGATTAAAATAACCAAAATATACCAAATCACTTCAGTACAGAACTTGGAAAATCACATTTTATAGCTAAATGTATCAAATCCAGTTGTTTCATGCCAAAACGTATCAATTTACAATTTGTTTCCAAAAGGTACCAAATCCAAATTTATTTCTTGAATAATTCCATAATAAAGACTGGAATATCTTTGTGACACATGTAAAGATGATGTCTGGCATGGAAAGAATATATGAGCAAAGGATGAGCAAGGTCATTCTGATTGCATATCCTCAGCACTTTTTTCTGATTCCTATAAAATTGGTTCAGATGGGTTTGGTACTTTCTGGAAACAATTCCATAACTGTATTATTTACTTCTAAGACTTTGCTTTTAGAAGCTAAATTGGTGATGTTTCGACTATTTACATCATTTTAAGTATATATTTTAAATAACTAAAAAATAGCCACATATTAATTCATTGGTAATGAAATAGACCACAAGCCAAACTTTTAATAGTTTTGAAAATGTTATCCCAATCCCTGACTTGTTATTTATAATAACCCCAATGTTATCAGCAAAAGGTTTATCTGTCATCCCATCTCATTTCGAAAAATAAAAGTCTTCTGCTCCACATCAGAAAACAAGATGCCAACTGCAGAGGGCCTAAACATCATCTGTTTTATCTTTTCAGCTCTTTGACTTTGACGTTGAAGTCAAACCAATACTTGAAGTTTTGGTTGGAAAAACCATAGAGCAAGCTTTGATAGAAGTCTCAGAAGAAGAGGACCTGGCCAATCTTCAGGCACACCAGTATGCCTTTCAGGAACTCCGCAATGCAGAGATCGCTGAAATGCAGCGCCTTGAAGAGCAAGAGAAAAGACGCAAGGAAGAAAAGGTATAGCTAGGCACCTGTCTATTGACAAAATATTCCTAGGTGAATCCTCCCAACAAAGGATTCCCCCAGGTAGGAAGCAGCCAGGCTTTGGAGCTGTGAGGCTATTCAATGTTAATCAAGGTGGCCAATTGCAACTTTCACTCTTGCCTCTAACAGACAAGAGTTCTTTCTCCCACCCTAGACATTCCACAGATATATAAACATCACTCGCCTAGTTTCCAACAGACCTTGCAGCCTCTGGGGATGCCTGCCATAGATGTGGGAGAAACATCAGGAGAGAATGTTTCTGGAACATGGCCATACAGCTCGGAAAACTCACAGCAACCCAGCAATTCCGGCCATGAAAGTCTTCAACAACAACCCATTATTCCAGCTGTAATTCAAAGTGTTACAAAGCTGCTCCAAATTCCCACTTTTAGCACCAAATCTATTTGTAATACACCACACTGATATTATATTGATGGCCATTCATTTCTCCTTCCCACATTCAGATGAGAAGCACATTTTTCTCTTCTTAGTGTAACCCCACCCCACCCCCAGCTGAGCCTAGCCATGAATGAGACCAGTGGTGAGGGGATAGTGAGCCTTCACCACAAAAAAGGCAAAAGAGTGCTTTTGTCCTCTCATTGTGGATATGTGATTTTTAAGATAAGGCAAAAGAGGTACTTTGTCAATGAGGAGGAATCGTTGTCTAGGATGGGCACAGTGTGGAATGAAGTGCTATACAGTAGGCCTCCATATACACAAGTTCTATACTTATAGATTCAACCAACCACAGCTCGAAAATATTCTGGAGGGAAAATGCAAATTACAAATGCGTTTTGCTGTCCTATGAACACTATGCTGATGTGTTGGCATACCCTGCTGCAGCCTCCCAGTATTTCACAGCTCCTCAGTCTCTCTCTGGAAGCATTTGAGTTGTTTATTATTTAATACAAGTGTATTTTTACAATGCCACTGTATATATGGAACTTGAGCACCAATAGTTTTAGCTACCCAGGGGGATCCTGGAACCAAACATTGGGTGGGGGGGGGGGTCACAATCACTTCACAAACCAAACATCATCCAAAATAAATCACAAAATCATTTTGTTGAATTTTAATTGATCCTAATAAAAGCAGTCCCTACATGTGCTTTAACACTTATGTTTTTCCACGAAGAAGTGGATCTGGAGCTTTGTTTAGAAGTCCAACATATGAATAGCATTGAAGTCATATCTAGTTTCATCCATTTTGAAAATGAAGAGCTGCAAAAATACAAAACAAAGGTAGCAACATGGAAAGCATGGGTGGAGGGACGGGAAGACATACTAGGGGTGATGCTGTACTCCTCTCCTGGCCCTCTAGAAACAATTATTGCTCATCGCAGGTTACTAAGATACCACTTCATGATGAATGTCCCATGTCACTCTCACACATGTCAAGAAGAGACAGCTTTGGCATTAACAAAAGAGGAATTCTTGACCAAACATGGTAGGATCAAACACCAAAATCAGTGCCAGTCTGTATATATTTTTTGCTTAATCAAAGAAATTAAATAATTGGTTTGAGGATGTCATCTCCAAAGACACCGTGAAGTTCTCAGCAGCTTTCTTTTTTGTATACATATTTTTCAGACTTACTTGATTGCCCTCAAATATTTCTTTAAATATCACACAGACTGAGATGTGATCTGATTTCATAGCTAATTCATAATAATGAATTACAAAGGAATTATTTGTAATTCCTTTCTCTTAATTCAAAATCCTCTTTGTGGTTTTAAAGACTCCCAGCTTCTTTTTGTGGACAATGGGGAAATGTCTACCTATCTCGCCAATGTGACAGTTGTCTTTCATTATTACTTAAAGCTTCGTCGTATGCGGCAGCAGTTGGAAGAGCAGAAAAAGCAGTCTGAGGTTGCGGAAAGAATTGCTGCTCGGATATTTGCTCTGCAGTACTTGGCAAACCTCATTCCTTCAGTCCTGACTAATCTTCAGAATAAGGGATTCTTCTACGATGACATCCAAAGAGGTATGTAACACACAAGTTTTTATCTACAGGTATTGAGACCTTTACTTTCCGCCCCCTCAATATCCCATATTGGAGACGGAGTCAAATGCTTCTTTTCAGTTGATGACATATAAAATAGAAAGGTCCTATGGGTTTTTTAAATAACGTATTTATCAGAGAGTTCAAAACCAAGCAGTGATCTATAGCTGATTTGCCTGTGTAAATCTAGGTTGTTCTTTTCACAAAATATTCTCCTTCTCCATCCAGTCAATTCATGTATTCCACAGACATTTTGTGCACAGCTTATTCATTGTAATACTGGAACTATTTTGCCAGATGATTTTGGGGATATGTCTCAGAGCCCTTCTATACTACCATATAAAATCCAGATGAACTGCTTTGAATTTGATTATATGGCAGTGTAGACTCATATAGTCCAGTTCAAAGCAGATAATGTGGATTTGATAATCTGGATTATATGACAGTGTAGAAGGGGCCTCAGAGATTTACTCTGTTACATCAGTGAATGTGATTTGAAACTGTTATATCTTTTGATATGTACTATACTTTTAAAAATAGCAATGGTAATTAGCTTGTTGCAAATAAAAGTTTACTTAACTCTAGACTTTATTATGAACTTTAAAGGAGATACTTAAACTGCTGGATCTATTTTAGGGGTAAGCTTCTGTACTTTGGATAACTCTGTATCTCTTGATGGGTTTATGCTGCTGTACTTTTGGGAGAGCTGACTTTGGAATAGAGGTTCGACATTCATCACAAAGATTTTCTGTTGAGCTTTGTTCCCTTCTTACATTTCTGGGTAGTAGGTTGGTCATTTCTTCATTCTTTCAGGAATATAGTGCTAAAGTGGAATGATATCTTAGCATCGTGACTGTATCAATTTTTAAATAAATGTACAAGACAGAGAACATGAATTTTGAGGGGAATTGCTGCATTTTTTATATGGAGGGAAACCACATCCATGCTAGAGTTTAACAACACCGCATGGAGGTTTTCTGCTGATCTTAGTTCCTTTATGAGATTTCCAATTGAAATTCTATCCCCTTTCTTTTGCAGTTATAATGCTCAAGTAGTACAGATTTATAACTTTAGTGTTATGACTATAAGGAAAATGTAAAAAAATTCAATACTTAAGACAGGAAACATGGATACGGGGGGAGGATCATAGGTGGAGATGCTGAATTCAGGGAAGGAATGCAGAGGAATGAAGGGAAGCAAAACACACATCTAAGTTTAGTCACATCTCAATTGGGAACAAAGAACAGCTGAAAATAAATGTTCAGATTGAGGATAGCACTAAAATTGATCACAAACCAGGGCCAAGACCACAGTACTGTACACTTGGGGCCTGACTGGATGCAAAAAGTGAAAACAACTATTAAAAACTGTGAAATCCTGAAACAGAAAGCCTCGACATTTATCAGAAGGAAACTTTAAGTACTAGGGCTCTCTGGTTGCTAATTCTGGATGTCACTTCCTAAATTACCAAGTGTCAGAACTTCATAGCATGTTGCCATAGCAGTTAAAATGAAACCATAGTGAGATAATTGTGCAATGTGGTAGAGTCCAAAGATTTGTTGGACGATTCAGCTGAAGCAGATGAATTAAAGAAAATGAGGGGTGGAATGATGTGCACTGTATTCCTATCCAGGATTGCTTGCGAGAAGCAGTCTCTTCGATTGGGTTTACTGCATAAGTGCTGAGGATTTATATTACTTATGGTCATACCTATAGTACTATGTATAGTGTGTACACATATAGAGAGAGGGGAGGAGAGGGAGAAAAAGAGAGGGAGATTCTTAAAGTGTTTTATTAGAAATTGGAATAATTTTCCGTAAAAAGTGACATGAATAAAAATATATATAACACATGTTTTGCTCTCTTGCATCATTACAGAGGTTGAGGAAGATTTCCTTCCATACCTGATGAACAATGTAGAACAAAGAATGGATAGTCGGCTTCTAGGAAGAATCATGACAGACTGTAAGTTAATAAGAATGAGATATCAAAGAATGTCATGTTCTCTTTTTGAAATTATTCCTGTAACAAGAGTTTGGAAAAGTAACATTTTAGGACTACAGTCTCCAGAATCCTCAAAACATCATGGACACTAGCCATAGCTACTGGGAGATTCATAGAATCAGAGAGTTGGAAGAGACCTTGTGGGCCATCCAGTCCAACCGCCTGCCAAGAAGCAAGAAGATCACATTCAAAGCACCCCCGACAGATGGTCATGAAGCCTCTGTTCTATTTAAGTCTCCAAAGAAGGAGCCTCCACCACACTCCAAGGCAGAGAGTTTCACTGCTGAACAGCGCACACAGCGAGATAGTTCTTCCTCATGTTCAGGTGGAATCTCCTTTCCTGTAGTTTGAAGCCACTGCTCCGCATCCTATTCCCCAGGGCAGCAGAAAACAAGCTTGCTCTCTCCTCCCTATGACTTCCCTTCACATATTTATATATGGCCATCACGTATCCTCTCAGCCTTCTCTTCTGCAGGCTAAAGATGCCCAGCTCTTTAAGCCGCTGCTCACAGGGCTTGTTCTCCAGAGCCTTGATCATTTTATTCACCCTCCTCTGGACATATTCGAGATTCTGGAAGCCATAACTTACAGAAGTAACTTTCCTAGAATTCGACTATAACATACAAAGTTGTCAGTAAGCACCATTGATTTTGTTGAGACACTGAGAAAAGTGCATTAAAAACTAACCACATAATAATTTCTGTGCTTTCATTTGGCTGTGCATCTTTTTGTAAACTTTTTGTAAACTTTTTGTAAACGAGTCGCCCTAGGGCTGAGAGTGGCGGTCAATAAGTGCAAATAATAAATAAATAATAAATAAATAAATAATAAACTGTAGTTGAATATTGTTTTTAGAAAGAGAACATGCAAATACCTTCATTTCTTAAATGCAGAAGAGGTGTTTTATTCTGATGAATTTATTTAAAATGCAACCCCTTCTTGCCCATTCTCTCTGTTAGATTACTGTCATGTACAGAGGGAAAAACCATTGCTTGTACAGTGATTACCATGTATTTTCATAGTCCCTTTACAAGTCCAGAAATGGCACTCAACATCCATCAAGTCACCTTTGTACAGTTCCATTGTACTGTATAACATTTCTGCAAACTTTTTCCAACCACTGGGTGTTAAGGAGTTCAATAAGCAGCCAATTATGCTGGTGGATTTAAAGAGTTTATATTTATTGTTTCTTTCTCCTATAAAGTAAAGGTTTCCCCTTGAAGTTAAGTCTAGTCATGTCTGACTCTAAGCCGCAGAGCCAGCATTGTCCATAGACACCTCCAAGATCAGGTAGCCAGCATGACTGTATGGAGTGTCGTTACCTTCCCACAGAAGCAGTACCTATTGATATACTCACATTTGCATGTTTTTGAACTGCTAGGTTGACAGAAGCTGGGGCTAACAGCGGGAGCTCACCCTGCTCTCCAAATTCGAATTGCCAACCTTTCAGTCAGCAAGTTCAGCAGCTAAGCGGTTTAACTCCCTGCATCACCAGGGAGCCCTCTTTCTCCTTCAACCCTACAGAAATAGCTATCAGCTTCTTTCACCTGTCATTTGTGTGGCAATTATTACCCATGCACATTCTATCAATTAAAAATCCCCAATTTGCTTGCAAAGGAGGCATGTTATGCATTAAAATGTAATCAAATACAACTTGCTTTGCTAGATGTAGCTTAGAAGAGACTATCTAACACAAAGTACTACTATTTCAGGTTTAATAAATGAGGTCGCTGGAAACAGGGTGGATGATTTTGCTAGTCAAGAGTTCGCACGGAAAGAGAAAAGCTGGCGGGAGAAACAATTTGCTGGATTCCACAGACCTAGTCACAGAAGACGCTCCAGTAATCCATAAACCAGGTTGTCTCAAGACCATTCCTTGCCCAGAAAATCAGGTAACAGACAAAAACAATTATCTCTCTCCAAAAAACATGCATTTTCAATCATGTATAATCACAAACCCATTGGAGGCATCACACTGTTTAAGCAGCAATTCTAACATGCTGGTATGAACATAAATGCCAAGTAGTCATAACATTTGCAGAGCAGTAAGGCTGGTTTGGAAGTGGTCATAGCTCTTTGTCAAATGGAATTGTACCCTTGCAAACTAGGTCTTCAAATTTGTAACCCCCCCCCCCCAAAATAACTATCCCATAATGTGCATGGTAGTGGATGCTATTGACAATGGACTCCTCCAGGTGAGGTGTGCATGTAAGGACGTTCTTGTATTTATTGATATCTTGAGGGGATTTTTTTAAAGAAATTTCAAAATGACGTTTCTGCTGTCCTGGATTATTTTCTGGCAATTCCTGGTCCCAACTTCAACTTTTTGTTCCAGTTCTCAAAAGGGTATCATTTTAATTCCAAGACATTTCAAAACAAAAGTGACTCTATCTCTTGTCCTATTTTATTTCCTTAAAGTTATCATTAAATTGGTACCTTTGCACTAAAGCACTGTAACTATTTTTTTTAAAGTAAAAGAAAGAAAGGAGAAGAAAATGTGCCCTTCAGACACCTCGCCAATGCATGTCCCCAGTTTCTAAAAACTCTTTGGAAGAGACATAACATATGTATTGTCGAAGGCTTTCATGGCCAGAATCACTGGGTTGTTGTAGGCTTTTCAGGCTATATGGCTATATTCTTCTAGAACATGTCCATATAGCCCGAAAAACCTACAACAACCCAGACATAGCATACATGCAAGATACTGTTACAAACACTTGCTCCTCCCCCCACCCAAAAAAAGATGCAAAAGTGAATGCAGAAGTGACAACAAACAAAACTCAGCAAGCTACTTTGCTAAAATTCATACTTCTATAGACTGGTTTGAAATTTTCCATGGCTGATTGACAGATTCTTTTTATATCTTTCTCTTTCCTTCTTCCTGCCTTCTTCTCAAACGCATGCACACAGCACATTATAGTCTTTTGCTGATGTGCAAAAAATGGAAAGTGATAGGATGAAAGCATACAAGCAAACAAATCTACATGGAATGTATGTCTGTGTGGACATACATTACACAACATACAAAGACACAGTGCCCTATTTAGGAGCCGGGCTGGCACAATGACACAGTCCCCTATATAGGAACTGCGGTGATTTAACCCTTGTGCTGGCTGAACTGAGACATGAGAGAAGCCTCCCACAGGATGGTAAAACATCCAACATTTGAGCATCCCCTGGGCAACGTCCTTGCAGACAGCCAGTTCTCTCACACCAGAAGCAACTTGCAATTTCTTAAGAAAACAAACGCTACTCGGATCTACACGCATTATTTGCTGATACATCACACAGTCCTAGACACTTGGGAAGTATCCGACATGTGATCAAATACAAATGCCAGCATAGTGATTTTGTTTGCTGCATACTACTCTTGTTATGCATAACAACAATAACAACAATAACAACAAAAACAACAACAACAACTTTATTCTTATACCCTTCCACCATCTCCCCGGAGGGACTTGGGGCAGCTTACATGGGGACCAAGCTGAACATAGGCGAAATTACAAAGTAAACTCAATTAAAAACATATACCAAATAAACACCATAATTAAAATTATTAAAAAACAAAAAAAATAAAAACATCAAAAATACATCAACCAACATCAACAAACATTACAACAAATAAGCATCACAAAACTAAAATTAAGTCAAATACACAATCAAAGCACTCCCAAAAGATGGCCAGCGCCTTAGAAAACGCAGGGCTATGCTACAAGAAACCACACTTTTTTAGACCAATCTGCAAGAACCATCTCAAAAATACACTAAAATAACCCCACTGATGTTCCAACGTGTGTTACCACTAGATGTCAGTGATACCATTAGAAACAAAAACCATTCAGCTATTAGTGAATTTCTTCTTCTTACACACAATGGCTGGCCAAAATACCCTGGTTGAAGTCATTAACAGCAGAGACCTACAATTATTCACTCAGTGGCAGCTGGAAGCCTCAGGGGCAGCGAGAGACAGGGAATCTGCTCCAGGTTCTAATCTAATCCAAATTTTAAGGAAACTATTGGGTTGTTCAGGTAAGGTTTAGACTAAAATCTGGAGTAGTCTCATCATCCCACTAACCTTGGAGCCACCAAATTCCACTTTGTGGACATATGCAAAGGTGGTGTCATAGAAAGCAATGATGGTACCATATTGCAGATTTATCTGAACTAAATTATGTTCAGTTGTCCTTCCAGCTTAGTGATAAGGCTAAGGATTGCATTGCTTAACTTCAGTTGTAGTCCACACAATACTGCCAAAATGACACTTTAGGTTATGTACGTTTCTTTCAAACAGTTGTTGTGATATACAAATTTGAGAGCTGGACGAGGACACTAGGACACCAGGGTACAAATTCCTGCTCAGCCAAGAAGGCCCCCTGGGTGACCTTGGGCAAGTCGCATTCTCTGCTCCTCAGAGGAAGGCAAAGGCAAACCCCCTCTGAATAAATATCATCAAGAAAACAGAGTTACTGTTAGAAATGCCTTGAAGGAACTCAAGAATAACATTTATTTCACAGTAATTCTAAACAACCTTTATAATCAAAATCAAGGTCAGACTCCATGCTAGAGTATAATTTGTGTAATTATCCCCCAAATCCTATGTCTGACCTTCACCTTTTGTGTTTAAAACCATTCTATCTGTCTAAATTGTTAGTCTTAAAATAATTTTTAAGGACTGTAGTCAATTTTTTTTTAAGTTTTCTGTGTTCTGTAAATGAGTTTACTTGTTGCACATCATCTCAGGAACTTTAGCAGATTGGCAGGGCTTTTTTTCATGTCAGGAGCAACTTGAGAAAGTCTGCAAGTCACTTCTGGTGTGAGAGAATTGGCCATCTGCAAGGACATTTCCCAGCGGACACCTGGATGTTTAACCATCCTTTGGGAGGCTTCTCTCATGTCCCCACATGAGAAGCTGGAGTTGACAGACAGGAGCTCACCCTGCTCCCCATATTCAAACCTCCAACCTTTCGGTCAACAGTCCTGCTGACATAAGGGTTTGGCCCATTGCATCACCGGGGGCTCCGATTGGCAGGTGAGACAAACAAATTAAATGGAAATCACAGCCTTCCCCTGCACACAGACACACACA
The DNA here is from genome assembly GCF_037176765.1 of Anolis sagrei. NCBI lineage: Eukaryota > Metazoa > Chordata > Lepidosauria > Squamata > Anolidae > Anolis > Anolis sagrei. The sequence goes on from NC_090021.1 coordinate 68,696,864, forward strand.
CACCATTTAGAGAATGAGTCTGCTTACTCAGCAGCTCATTCTGGACACTGTGAAATGACAGCAGATTGTTTGCTACTTGCTTTCTAGTGAATCTGTACTTTTTCATTGCTGTGTTTGTTACGACTATTTGCAGTCACAGGGAAGAGATACTTGTGAGATTTCATGGCTCAGTATGACATTAACTTAAGTTGGCATTGCATGCTATGTACTTTGACTTGGATGACTACTAGAGTCAGCAAAATGTCTTATGCTTGCCCAGATGGATTGGTAGGACTTCCTAGTAATCCAATAAAAAAGTTAAGCGAGAAGCTGTTATTGTTATATTGTTATATATATACCTAGCATTCTTCTTTCAATCAGGTGGCACTCCAGGCTACTTTCTATACTGGTGATTCCAAACCTTTATTCATCCACATTGTGGACTTTGGCTCCCAGAATTCCTCGATGTCAGTCAAGCTGGCTGAGGCTTCTGAGAATTGAAATCAACAATACTGTATCTAGTGCAGTGGTTACCAGCCTTTGGTCCTACAGTTGTTTTGGACTTCAGCTCCCAGAAATCCCAGCCAGTTTGCCAGCTGTTAGGAATTGTGGGAGCTGAAGTCCAAAAACTTGGAAGATCAAAGGTTGGGTTCCACTGATCGAGAGAAAGAAAGGTTGGGAACCACTGCTTTATACTGCCTCAAAAGCATAGTAGGTCTGCCTCCAATATACTGTAGCACTGGTAGTGTGATGGTGAACCATCAGCTTTATAAGTCAATGAAATCTTAGGGGCAATGTCTGGCACCTCCAGCTAGAAGTCCTTTGCCCTGGAAAGATCTTTACCTGAATTCCTGATCTTTACCTGCCAGTGGCAGTCAAGGCAAGCAGGAACAGGCTTCACAAAGTTAGTGACTTTTCTCGGGATCAATGAGGTGGAACATTCTCTTGCCATTCCTTCTTCCATGGCATCATTCATCTTGTTCAGAGAAACAGGATCACAATGAGTTAAAACCAATAGTGGATGACAAGGCAGCTTTATCAAGAAATGCACAATGGAAAACTGAATCACATGAACAAATCTCATTAAACGTTTTATAGATTTTAATCCATATATATATATATATATATATATATCTGGAGTGACTTGAGAAACTGCAAGTCACTTCTGGTGTGAGAGAATTGGCCATCCGCAAGGACATTGTCCAGGAGATCCCCGGATGTGTTTGATGTTTTACCATCCTTGTGGGAGTCTTCTCTCATGTCCCTGCATGGGGAGCTGAAGCTGACAGAGGGAGCTCAACCCGGATTTGAACCACTGACCTATTGGTCAGCAAACATGTCGGCACAAAGCTTTAACCCATTGCACCAACAGGGATTTTTAATGGTCCCCTATTTAATTCTATTTTAGTGTTTATATGTTTTAGATTTTTCAGTTGTATATTGTATTTCTTTTAATACTGCTTGTCATTTTGAGTCTCTTTTAAGAGATAAATATGATTATTATATATATGATTGTTATATATGAATAAATTAGTGTTTTCAGTTCTCTATAGCTTCTTAAAACTAGGGTTCTTGTCCAGTTATGACAGGGTATGGTGGAGGTGTAGAAGATACCCCTCACCCCTTTCAATTAAATCTCTATATTTTGAAGTGTTTCCATGTCTTTCTATCTATCTGCTACGAATTGACACACTTGGTCACCAATCTTGGTATATTATCCAACATGACAGAGCAAAAAATGTATTAAGCATTTTGGATTTCATCTGTCAACTACATATGGCACTAGTGCCCCATCTCATTATAAGTAATTTGAATTTTTTAAAAAAAAATGCTCTAAAATGTACAGTTTTGAACCAATTTTGATCTACTTTCATATTTAGACTTAGTTAGATTTTTTTGCAGTACACTGTTGTAACATTCTTATTCCATTTATTTAAGATTCTATGGAATTCTAGGGTTTGTAGTTTAGTGAGGATCAAATACTCTCTTGCTCAGATTTCTAAATCTCTCTGTCTAAACTGTAAAGGTTACCCCTGACATTAAGTTTAATCATGTCCAACTCTGGGGGGTGGTACTCATCTCCATCTCTAAGCCTAAGAGCCGGCGTTGTCCGTGGACAACTCCAAGGTCATGTGGCCAGCATGACTGCACAGAGATCCGTTACTTTCCTGCAGAAGCGGTACATATTGATCTACTCACATTTGCATGTTTTGGAACTGCTAGGTTGGTAGAAGCTGGGGCTAACAGCAGGAGCTCACCCTGCTCCCCTGATTTGAACTGCCAGCCTTTCGGTCAGCAAGTTCAGCATCTCACTGGTTTAACCCACTGCACCACCAGGGTCCCATCTATACTGTAAATCCCACAATTTCATAAGACCTGGCCATGGCAATTAAAGCAATTGATGGGCATCTCAAACATTTCCAAAAAGATTGGGACTAATCAGAAACTTTTGATTCTTTTCCCCCCAGAAAATTGCTGGATTTTCTAATTTGCAATGGAAAAAAATATTACGAGTTGCAGGTGCTGTCAATCAACCTTTAAATTATCATAGAATCATAGAATCAAAGAGTTGGAAGAGACCTCATGGGCCATCCAGTCCAATCCCCTGCCAAGAAGCAGGAATATTGCATTCAAATCACCCCTGACAGATGGCCATCCAGCCTCTGTTTAAAAGTTTAAAAGTTTAAATTAGCTCAAAGCTTGGCATTAATATGGTGTAAACCGCCTTGAGTCCCCCCTGGGGTGAGAAAGGCAGTATATAAATATACAAAATAAATAACTGAAATTGTCCACCTCCATTCAGGTAATGGCAAATCAATTTCCTAATGTCAGACACATGAGAGTCAGTGCAGATGTGTTTTCAAAGATTCTCTTTACATCAGAGCTGAATGGTGTAATGTATGCTAGGCGCAATGCAATAAATCGTATTCTAAAGAAGTCTGGGTGACTTTGGTTTGGCAGTTACACATTTTTAACAACATAAAATGAACACGAAAGCATAATCCGTGCCAAATTTGGGGTTTTCTTATTCTACATTTTGTGAATGAGTCACGCACTAGATGGATGTTATTCACTGTACTGTCTCATGTATGTCGTGCGTACCTATTGCTATGCCAACAATTCAAGCAGGACATTGCCATTTAAAAGAAGGCCGCTACATTCCACCAGAGCAAATCGGCTTAACCATTAACTGCGCATGAAAACAGCCCCACCTTGTCCAAGCCACTCACCTATTCTTCCTCCTTCCAGCTAAACAAACTGTAATTGTTAGTTAAGCCCTAGATCTAACACAAAGTCTGAAAAGAAAATATGGTGAAAAGTAATTACTACAGATTATGAATAAACTACAAACACAGAGTCAGAAGAAACCACAAGAGACATCCGTCCAACCCCGTCATGCAGCAATACAACTTAGCAATCCCACAACTCCCATCATCCCTGTTGTGCCAGCTAGGGCTGATGGAGGCTATAGTCTCACAAATATCTGGAAGGCTCCAGTCTAAGGCAGCTGTGGAAGTAGCGGAAGCTATTTTTCATCCCCACACCTGTTCTAATGCTCAGATATGACCCCAAGCAATTTTATACCATTTATAGATTGCTTTTCATTTTGGGGAGGAAGGATTAAACGTTTTGAGTGGGTTCAGGGGGCAAGATCATTACACATACATTTGCATTTTAGCCATGAGGGGATTGGGGAGCCCAGGTATTTATTTAGGGCAGTGGTTCACAATCTTTGGGTCTACAAGAGTTTTGAACTTCAACTCTCAGGAATCTCAGCCAGCTTACCAGCTGTTAGGAACTGTGGAAGCTGGAGTCCAAAATATCTGGAGGCCCAAAGGTTGGGAACCACTACTTTAAGGAAATTTGGGCATGCCTAAGATCACTTTTTTTCATTGTGTTTATTAAACTTCATTTCAACAAAAGAGTAGCAACACAACAGTGAAAACAAAAGAAAATATATGCATATAAATAAAAATAAAAACACAGATATGACTACTTATAAAATATTTTGAAAATAATAATAAAAAGGGGTCTTTGTGCTTTTCTACTAACAATGTACCTTTTAACAATATGGTAATTACCACTAACTTTATACGTTCTACATCCTCCAACTCCTGAATTGTGAGTGGAAGTTTATTTTCAAATCCAGAGATGTCATTAATATTCCCTCACTCCTTCAAATATATAAAAATACATTCCTGGCTTCCCAAAACTTGGCGATTAGTATTCCCTGTAGTAACCAATGGTCCATAAGAAAGGAGGTGGTCCATAAGAAAGGAAGATAAACGCTTTTGAATGTGGTATTGGAGGAAAATTCTGAGAGTGCCTTGGACTGTAAGAAGATAAAACCAGTCCATACTCCAGGACTGCTCACTGGAGGGACAAAGTACTTTGACCACATGATGATAAGACAGGAAAGCTTAGAGAAGACAATGATGCTGGGAAAATGGAAGGAAAAAGGAAGAGGGGCTGGCCAAGGGCAAGATGGATGGATGTTATCCTTGAAGTGACTGGCTTGACCTTGAAGGAGCTGGGGGTGGTGATGGCCAACAGGGAGCTCTGGCATGGGCTGGTCCATGAAGTCACGAAGAGTCAGAAGTGACTGAACGAATAAACAACAACAATTCCACCATATCAGCATTTTATTGATGACAACTTCTAAGCATCACAGCTGATTTATGAAAGCACAACAAATTTCCAAATGTGCCCATTGACCATAAAAAGTTAGTATCCCTGATATGCAACAGCCCTGCTCCACCATTTTGGACAGGCATTTATCCCAGAGCCAGGAATTGGATTTTGGGCATTTTATGCATGGTTTAGTCTAAATTGAAGAAATGGACAAATGAATTATTTTCAATGCACAACTTCATTGCCTACATCTTGTTTAGTCCGAGTTAGAGTAAACTCATTGAATCAGTTGCTGGTCTGACAAGATACAGACAAATGCAATATTACTGTTCTACAACCTCCCAAAATATAAACCCATGTATATGAAACCAAGATTCTGGCCAGTGTGATCAATACATTTTGGCTTTGGATTATTTTATTTTTTTTTAAAACAAACACAAGATGAACTTTTGTGTACTTCAAGACTCTTACTCAGCCTGACTATTACGTAATTTGTGATGAGGTGAAAAAAGAGCAGTCCCAAAATCATCTTTGCTAAATAGTAAAGTCAGAGAATATGAGGTTATAGTGAAGTCCCAAGATTGAAGCCAAGATCCTTTTTGAGTAATAGCCAAGAATAAATCCCCACCATGATATTGCCACTAGGCTTCGACTACAACAATTGCACAACCCAATATCCCAACAGCCAACAAGGCAAAGGGCTCCTGGTACCATCTAGCCAAACTTGTAGACCTGGGAAAAGGAACAGCCCTCATCCATCCAACCTTCAACCAAATACCCTCCAAGAAACAGCAGTAAGAGTTGTTGCTTTTCCCAGCTGTACGACTTCAGCCAGGTGGTGCTCAGGAGCCTCCTGACTGGCCATGAGGATGTGGATCTGGTGCTTCAAAGCTGAGGTTGCATGAGAGAAAAGTCATCATGCAAAGAGGTACTACATACCTCCTCCTCCTCCAACAACCGAAAACTACATGCACCAGCAAAACAGGAGGATATGCCCGTGTATGTCACCAACATGGTGGTTGTCAGAGTGTGCTGATCTGAAGAATCAGCTTGGGGTCTGCTGGTATGAGTTTTCACCTCAGAGGGGAAGGATACAGAGTCAACTGCGTGTATCTCCCTAAACTAGGAGTGGGCAAATATCAAGTGCAAAAGAGTCACATGGTCCCCGAGGAGAAGTTGGAGGGCAGCACACATCACTGTCACACAACTGTCTTTCTCCCAAAATGCCCTCTAGAGGAGCATGAGGGGTACTGTTTGATTGCTATTATTTATTTATTTTATTTCGGGTATTTCTACCCCTCCCTTCTCAAGCCCAGGGGGGGGGGGACTCAGGGCGGCTTACAGAGGCACAATTCAATGCCGGCATCATCATAAACAATAAAATAAAACATGAATAACAGCAATTAAACAATTAAAACATCAATTAAAACATCACTTCAATAAAACTATGCTAAACTATGCCTCTGGAGGCAAACCCTACTTGACCGTGGAAACCTTGGGGAAGTCATACAATATGGCAAATCTAAACCCCTATGAACAAGTTTTGCCAAAAAGAAAACCCTTTGATGGGCTTGTCTTTGGGTTGCCATGTGTCAAAAATAACTTTAAGGCACACAACAATAGGACACTAGAGGAGGGAGGAAGGTTGGCCAGTAATCCTCTTAACAATGAGTGATCACTGATCACCCAACAGCTGTACTAATATGTTTACTAACATATTACACATGCTATTAATCTGTTAAATAACCAATAACAAGTTGGGGATTTTCTTAAAACTATGTAATATCTGGGGATGATGGGGCCAAAGTTAATAAATTTGTGACACTGTATTAAATAAGAACTTATAAATATGGTATGTGTTGAAGCTTCACTGAAATCATTTGAGATTTAAAACTTTCTTTTAAAAAACATAGGATCATTCCATACTTTAATGTAATTTGCTTTTTTATGATTGACTCTTATTAGTGAAATTGTGTGAATCTGGATTTTAATTTTAATTTTTCATATTTGTATCTCTTGATGCTGCAATACTCAGAACCTTGTAGACATTTTATGTTCTTAGGTGAAGGAAACTATATACAGTAATAAATGTGACCTATAAATATCTATTTCTGTATTTCCACAGGAAATTGAATATAAACAAGAAAGTTTACTAGAATCATCTGAGAACATCTACTGAATTTCTTCTGGTGCAAATCATCCCTGGAGCAAGCAATAAACCAGATATTCCACATTTTCCAAAGTTTGCAATTATTGTGATTTTATTTAACTATTTATCTGATTTTGTTGTAATTTAAGTTAAACATAATATTTTCCTCTATTTGAAAAAAATTGAAAGTGTAATTAATACGACAAAATATACAAGAGAAACCTTAAATATACCTATTTATTGATATACTATTTCATTAAAACAATATAGTATATAGTTTGTTAAAATTGAATTTTATTGTCATTTTATTAATCAGACTGTATTTAATGCCCTAGTGAATCTTTTTGTATAGGATAGGGATACATATCCTATAACAAATAATTGAAGTATTAATATTACTCTTTGTTATCTGTTTCTGAAATAATTTAAATGTAGTACAGACAAAAATGAAATATTCTCCTCCTGAAAATGTTTGTCTTATTTTGTAAAATGCCTGTAGTTCTTCCTGGTCTATAATAAAATAGTTCTGCGAAATTAGCACGTTTACTGCTATTATTTATTTTGTGCTGATGTGTGGAGATGATGATGATGATTACCTCACTTTTTCTCAGAATTGTCATTCAAAGTTTATCACACTTTGAAAGCAAAACAATTTAAAACATACAAAAAGTAAATATTGAAATGCATTAAACTTGTACAAGTATGCAAGCAAATACATTCAAATACAATTCAAATAAATAAAAAGCTTTTAAAACCAATTCACATCAACTTGCAGTTTCTCAAGTCTCTCCTGACATGGAAAAAAAACTGCCCAAGGCAGGATTCCCTTCCCTGTTCCTTAAAAACTTTTTAAATGTTTTAAGAATGTATAAGTTTGCAGAGCACTGAGTCACAAGTCCATTTATATTGTTCTTTCCACAAAAGCTAGAGACTTGTGATGTTATAAGAAATGTGTGTCTTCTGTTTTCATCTTCCTGAGTTCAGTACAGTCATCCCTCCAGGTTTGCTGGAGTCAGGAGAACAGGACCCTTGTGAAAATGATTTTTTTTTTAAATCTGAGAGAACATTTGTCTTGGAATCTCATCCCACACAGTCTGAGCTCCTTTTCCATGTGCTTCAGAAACGGAGTCCCATGGAGGCCATCACATGAAATAAGGACACTTCCAGTGGGACTCCATACAACTCTGTTTCCACAGTGCATGGAAACAGAGACCAGAATGCATTTTCAGGAGTCAGGTGCTACCCAACTCCAATAGATGAAAACCAGGGAAAAATAAGGAAAGGATGTGGGATGGCTGGCCAACCCAGAAGACAGACCTCAATGGTAGGGAATGAGGTAAGACAATTCCCTCTGTTTATCCCCACTCCCTGCCCCCACCTCATGGGATGAGATCCTAAGAATTTCTGGGTCTTCCAGGGTATCTCTATGGTTGACTTCCAGGTGTGGAAGCCGACCACAGAATTGCACTTGAGAAACCAAGACATTTCTAAAGAGGCCCTCTCTATAGAAAGCGCTAAGTCTTCCAACAAGCTGGTCTGAGTGTCCCTCTTTGGAGTTGAGAAGATTGGGATATAAAAGTTTTAAATAAATAATAATAAATAAAAGAAGTTGACCATAGAATAACCCCAGAGGTGTTAGAGATTTCTAGAGAGAACGTTTTAATCATATCCACATGAGTCAAAACCACAAATGTGGAGGGACAAATGTATTTCCAAGTTCCCAATAATAGGAGCACAGAGAACAGATTGATATACTTCTAATTGTACCTTTTAATAGATTATGCCAGCAAGAAATGAGAGTCGAGAATAAGAGCTCATGCCAACTGCCTGAAAATACCTCATTTTTTCTTGTTCTTTCTGATTTTACACTGGGTTAAAATAAACAAATCTGGGTAGATAGTAGTCTCTGATAATACCAGAAGTTGACAGAAATATTCTGTGATTTTTTTTTTTAATGGATCACTGAAATAAAATTAGAAAGAACAGAAATAAAATCCAAGGCCTTCTGGTCTGTCAAACCAGTTCAGATGCGTTCAAAATTTGGCAGCATCCATGTGTTTCTTTTGATATCAGATCAGGAATTGGAAAGCAGCCTTTTTTGTGTCAAGCCAAATAGAAAGGAAAATTTCGATGTGTAATGTATTTTTCTTTGAAAACTGGAGTCCATTTTTGGTTTCTAGAAGGTCACTTGTTTGACACTCAGACATTTCTGTTGCTTTTCTATTTACAAATCTAATGTAAGTCTATAATCATATCTTTAGTTTTTAGATTACTTTGGTAAAAACAAATACAACGTGACGATAGTTCTAGGATGTAAACTTTCCCTGATTATTAAAAAAACACCCTGTGATAGTTTTCCAATCTAGTTTCATGGAAAGCATTTGTTTCATGATATTCTAATCACTGTAGCTGGTGAGGAAAATGGAACTGAAAGTGTTTAACCATGAAGTTCATTCTTCTCAATATAGTTTACACACTAATTCTTTTTTAAATATGATTTTGGGGCTTGCTCAAAGCATATAATAAAGAATCAACAGAAAATCATGTTTTCTTAAAAATATATTTTTTACAAACAATCAAATCTTAATCTGCAATAAGGTCCAAATGCTTCATATTAAACAAATCATTTCAAGGAAATAAGATAATCAGTCTTCATCCCCCACAAAAAGTGGTGTCAGCCTTAATACTGTTACTAATCTTGATAACAAGAGCCTTCTGGAAAGTCTTGGCTCTAGTATCTTAAAACTGTATACAGTCAGATCTCCACATTTGCTGAGACTGGGGGCAAAGGAAACCCTGTGAAAGTCTTGGTGATGGCCATGGGAGCATTTGCACAATTAAAACTTGTGCACAAGTTGCTCCTGTACCTTGAGAAGTCAGACTTGGTCATGATGTTCCTCACTCGTTACATCCCATATAGACACCTACAACACGCTCTACATGAGTTGCCCTTGAAGACTGTTTGGAAGCTTCAAGTGGTCCAACTTGCGACAGCCAGGCTGCTCACCGGAGCAGCATACAGAGAGAGGACATCCCTCCTGTTACACCAGCTCTACTGAATACCCATCTGCTAGTGAGCATAATTCAAAGTGCTGGCTTTAGCTTATAAAGCTCTAAACGGTTCTGGCCCAGCTTATCTTTTGGGACGTATCTCCATCTATGAACCATCTCAGAGATTAAGATCATCTGGGGAGGTCCTGCTCTCGGTCCCACCTCCTTCGCAGGTGCGGTTGGTGGGGTGAGGGACAGGGCCTTCTCAGTGGTGGCCCCTCAGCTGTGGAACTCCCTCCCCAGTGAAATCAAGCCAGCCCCCTCCCTCCTGACCTTCAGGATGTACAGAAGTGTTTATTATAATGTGTTTAAAACTGTATTTGTGTTTTACATTGGTTGCCTATGGCTGGAGCGGCCCAGCTGTGAGAGATATGTTGCCATGGAAACAAGGCAGAAGAGGAGGTGGGAGGAGCTTAGAGAAAAAAAGGTTTGAAAGTGACAGTTAAGTTTCAGTCAGGAGGAAGAGACCCTGAGAGAGAGTAGCAGAGTCAGATAGGGACTCTGAGAGAGTAGCAGAGTCAGGGAAGAGACTCTGAGGAGTGAAGAAGTGTAGTGTTAGTTAGTGTTCGTGAATATTTCTTCAGCTAGGGAGCTGAAGGGTAAAACTTTGTTAGATTTCTTTAGATAAAAAGAACTAACAGAGGCTTTGTACGATTGCCAGTCGGTGGAAGACTGGAATTCTATTATTTGATCCAGTATAGATCAAACAGTGAGAATATTCACAGCAGGGAACACTGAATAATAGACACCTTCACCAGAGCAAGAGTTTAAAAGTTGTAACATCAAAGGCTGAATTGTATCTCTACCAAGTCATATTGTAACCATCAAGTATATGCCAAGCATAACCTCTCCATATTGTAACCATCAAGTATATGCCAAGCTGAACATCTTTATATTGCAACCACAAGCTTTGTTTAACAATAAACTTGTTCTCTTTGTTATTTTAAAAACTGCCTCATCTCCATTGATTTTACGTTCGGTGCATTCCACTCTACCAAAATTACCTCACAACGCAAACAGAGACTAACAGAGACTTTAATACCAGCGTCTCTATACATTATGGTGGCAGTTTAATTAGCATTGTCGGAGGTTCCTTACAGTTTTGGTGGCATTCGGTGGCGTTAATACTTCTTTACAAGGAAGAAAGTAAAATCATGGCTCTGGGACCAAGTTTGGCCAATAGTGCTGTGAAATAAGTAAAGTAGACTTCTGTGCAATAATGACCAGAACAGCCTTTGACTATGTCCTCAGATTACGTGATTTTAAAATTGTGTTTAATATTGTATTATTTTTAATTGTGTTATAATGTACATGCCTATTTTCTATTGTCTGTTGATGGCATCGCATCGCTTCGGGGTTGAGAAGAGTGAGATATAAATATAGTAAATAAATAAATATCACAAATAAAGAAATTATTTCAGAGAAGAAATTTCTAGGACTCTATAGTTAACTTATCCTAGAAACTAGACACAGAATCACATTAAAAGATTTAGAGATTACTATAGAAGTAGTCTCATTAAAAATCTCTTGGTCCTCTAGCATGACTGGAGAAAGATGACCACTGTCATACTGGAGGACAATAAAAAATTCACAGAAAGGACATTTTTAATCAATTCTGCAAAAGTCAAAACTGTGGAAGGCCAACTGTAATGAACTGCAAATGAATCTCTTTCAGTTCCAAGTGTAAGATGCTCTTTTTGTTAACTATCTCCACTGAACTTTCAATGGTGGGAAAACATAAAAATGAGACATTTCCAAACATTATAAAGGTATGCTGGTGATAGTTCCTGAATTTTGATTGCAAACATACTCCAAAGTGTAATACAAAAAACAGACAAAGCTTTTACAGGACATTGGGATTCCATCTGTCCTTTGCTTATATCTTTGCTTTCTTTATATCATTCCCTATATTTGAAAGAGAGTCCGAATACACTGAAGGCATCAGATGCCATCGGATCTTGGAAACTAAGCATGTTCACGACTAATTGAATGTGATTTTCTTGCTTCTTGGAAGGGGGTTGGAAGGTCTGTTCCAACTCTATGATTCTATTATTCTAATTAATATTTGGATGGGGATCCATCAAAGAATACCAGGTGCTGTAGGCTATATTTCAGAGGAAGGAACTGGTAAACCATCTCTGAGTATTCCTTGCCCTTAAAACACATCCTTATGGAATTAACAAGGTTACCCTAAGTCAACAGGCAACTTACACACATACACATTTTAAAAGATATAAGGATAGATGATCTACTTTATACTTAGCAGGTTCTAAGATCAGAATCCTACCTGAAAGCCTAGAGAAGAACAACCAGTTTGTGTTTTTGGTAATTGTCTAGATGAGAGCAGTTCGTCCCACTGTCCTGCCTCATTCAACAAATTTTATGGGGCCTTCAGATGATATAGTCCTCCTTGTTCATTTTTCCAATACATCTTCCTCTTTTCATACTGTAGATCTGTTCAAGAGAAATGTAGATATCATTTGTGAAGAGCATTCCATCTAGAAATGCCCTCAGTATAAGAAGTTCACACTGTTTTAGGTATTACAGGGCTGGGCTTAGGACAGCAGGTTAAGCGCCAGCTGCAGTAAATCTTGCCAACCAAAAGGTTGACAGTTCGAAGCCTGGGTTGGGGTGAGCTCCTGGTCTTTAGCCCAGTTTCTGTCTACCTAGCAGTTTTGAAAACAAATGTGAGTAGATAAATAGGTACCGCTTCAAGCGGGGAGGTACTTAAGGCACCCATAAGGAAATGCCAGAAAAATACTGGCAATTCAATCGAGGAGGAAGTTTACATACAAAAGCTCTTTGGCAGGGAAAATGTAGTGACAGCACCCCGCCCCACCACCACCCTCATGGCCAGAACCGAGCACAGCCTCCAAGATCCCAAAGATGGGAAAGCCTATATATACCTCTATCTATGTACAATTGTCTGTCTTGTTAGTGTATAATAACATTGAATGTTCGAGTTTCCTTCATGGTGAGAATAGAATAATATAAATACAATAAATAAATAAATAAATAAATAGGTATTTCAGTCTGAATATGGGTTTTTGTTTTGGTTTTTTGTTTTGTTTTGGTTTTTTGGTTTTTTGTGTTGTTTGTTTTGTTTTGTTTTTGGAGTGTGGGTTGGCCTGCAGCTCCAAGAAACTCCCATATTACTTGGGATAGTTTAAAAATTACATTCTTAAACTCTGCATTTCTGATAATTAGGCAATTTATACAGGTCAATGGGATTTTGCCCTGCATAAACAGGAGTAAAGTGTCTATCTAGGTCCAGGGAAGTCATGCTACCCTTCTATTCTGCCTTGGTCAGAGTACATCTGGAATACTGTGTCCCATTCTGGGCAACACAGTTGAAGGCAGTTGTTCACAAGCTGGAATGTGTCCAGAGGAGAGCAACTAAAATTATCAAGATTCTGGAGAATAAGCCTTATGAGGAGCAGCTTAAAGAGCTGGGCATGTTTAGCCTCCAGAAGAGAAGGCTGAGAGGAGGCATGACGGCCATATTTAAATATGTGAGGGGAAGTCATAGGGAGGAGGGAGCAAGCTTGGGCAAATTTGAAAAGTGGGAATGAATCACATATTCTCACTGCTGTACCTAGATTAAACCAACTCAACTGTAAAGGAAAAACTTCTGTTCCTTATTTGGCACAGCTAGAGTTTCAAGGTATTAATCTTTAGACAGGATAAACATTTCAAGAAAAGAAAGGGAAAATGCCACATAGGAAAAGGGTGTGTTACTCTATTTGGAATAGTATGAGAACAGTGCATCCTTGTGAATCTGGAAGTTGTCTAAAACTGCCAATATAATTGTTTATCAGGGATCATCAAGAGAAGTGGTAGCTGTATAGAACAAATTTACCTTTGTAGAGGGACTGATGGATGTCTGGAAATTAGTATATGAAGCATTGTATTCAAGACTAAACTACACAGATTAAAAACAGAACCAAAAAAACACCAATATAATTTGAAAATGCATGTCACTGCTATTTCTAAGTATCTCCCAATAATATTGTGGACACAATTGCCTGCTGCCTTTTTCTTTTTATAGTAGGATATCAGGGTTTTTTTGTATGCAAATGTAGTATATAGATCAGGCATGGGAAAACTTGGCCCCGCCAGGTGTTTTGAACTTCAACTCCCACCATTCCTAACAGCCTCAGGCCCTTTCCTTTTCGCCCTCAGCCACTTATGCAGCTGAGGGGGAAATGGAAGGGGCCTGAGGCTGTTAGGAAAGTCCAAAACTGTTAGGAAGTCCAAAACACCTGCAGGGCCCAAGTTTCCCCATGCCTGAGATAGATCCATTTAAATCTTGGTAAGTATGACATAGTGACTAAGACTCTTGTGACCAGGGTCTTTGATACCATGAAAATCTACTGGGTAGCCTTTGGCAAGCTACACTTTTTCAGCCTCCAAGGTAGGCAAAGGCCAATCCCCTCTGAACAAATGCTATTTCATGATAGAGTCACCTTAGGTTTGCCACAGGTCAGAAACAACTTGAAGGTACACAAGAACAGTAATCACTTTTTGGATTACATGTAACAATAAATCATATTTTGTTAACCATGGTTTGTTGCTTAAGCCACCAATTGTCTTGCAAATGACCGAACAAACTCTGACTTGCGTTTCTCACTTCTGGGTTGTTTCTCTCTTGCTCCTTTTATTTATTTCCATTTCAGTCTAAACAATGAGGGAAAGAAGCCGGAGGTAGAGACCGTGAGGTGTTTCAGATGTTATTGGATTAAAAGTCTAGGCTTCCTTCTACATAGCTGAATAAAATTCCACATTTTCTGCTTTGAACTGGGATATATGGCAGTGTGGACTCAGATAACCCAGATCAAAGCAGATATTGTGGGATTTTTTGCCTTGATATTCTGGGTTATAGAGCAGTATGGAAGGGCCCTTTGTCAACTTGCCATCAATGTTCACCTGCACTACAAATCCCTGGCTACTTAATGCAGCCTTAAAAGTCATGTCTCCAGCCAACAGAATCCTGGGATTTGCAGTTGTGTGTGGGAGTGAGGGGCTGTGGTGGCACAAAGGATTAAACTGTGGAGCTGCTGAACTTGCTGAGTGGTAGGTCAGTGGTTCAAATCTGCAGGACAGCATGGGCTCCTGTTGTTAGGCCCAGCTTCTATCAACCTAGCAGTTCGAAAGCATGCAAATGTGAGTAGATCAATAGGTACCACTTCGGGAAGGTTATGTCCCCATTACATTTCATTATTACAATTTATGTGTGTGCCCGTATCTCTTATAAGGGATTGATTTAACCTCCAGTTTGCTAGTAAAACTGAATTACTGTTTCATGAAATGATGTTAATCTAAAAAATGTGTCACCAACATGCAATGTTTGGGAAGCTCTGACCTACTGAAAAGGCCTAGATGGGACAAAATTGGGCAGATGAAGGTATGAGGTTGCAGAGATGTCCAAGGAGTAAACCACAGTTCCCTGACTCCCACAGGATAGAGAGATGGCAAATAAAGTGGAATCAAAGTGCTTTAACTGTGCAGTGCAGACATCTTCTTAGAGAATGTGAGCTGAACGGTGCAGAAGGCACAGTAGCGGCCTATCTTGCACTAACTGTACCTGATTCCTAAGGCCCGTCGCAAACTAGGTTTCTGCTGGAGAAATCCTTGCTAGCAAGTCCCTGACGTCATGAGCCTGCGCCTCTCTCCCCGCCCCTTTCTCCGCCCCTTTCTCTTTGCGAGCGTGGTTTTTCCTTTGCTAGGGCAGCATTGCCCGCATTTTCTCTCAGTTGAATTCAGCCAACTGAGAGAAAATGCGGGCAATGCTGCCCTAGCAAAGGAAAAACCACGCTCGCATGGAGAAAGGGGCAGAGAAAGGGGCGGGGTGAGAGGCGGAGTCTCGTGACGTCAGGGACATGCTGGCAAGGTTTTCTCTCGCAGGAACAGAGTTTGCGACGGCTCTAAGAATTAACCTGTTTTTAAACACAATTCTAATGAAAGGCCCGGGCTTGTCATAGCCAAGGGTGTATCTACACTTCAGGATGTCCCATAAGTTGCCATATGTAGTGCTAAAGGTAGCCTTTATTTACAAAATATTCATTACAACTTTTTTTACAAAATGTTGCACATCTGAATATATATATATAGAGAGAGAGTGTGTCAATTTTTCCTAGGTATGGCGATTTTTGGGACGCTGTGTACAAAATATATGGTGCCTATGGTGGCACAGTGGGTTTAACTGTGAGCTGCTGAACTTGCTGACCGAAAAGTTGCAGGTTCAAATCCAGGGAGTGGGGTGAGCTCCCACTGTTAGCCCCAGCTTCTGCCAACCTAGCAGTTCGAAAACATGCAAATGTGAGTAGATCAATAGGTACCACTTTGGCAGGAAGGTAACGGCGCTCCATGCAGTCATGCCGGCCACATGACCTTGGAGGTGTCTATGGACAACGCCGGCTCTGCGGCTTAGAAATGGAGATGAGCACCCACCCACCCACAGAGTTGAACACGACTAGACTTAATATCAGGGGAAAATCTTTACCTCTACCTATACAAAATGAATGGACTTTGACACCCCATCTTGAAGACCCAAGGCTCAATGCTATGGAGTCCTGGGACATGTAGTGGCATTATTTGAAAGAGGAAGATCAAGACCTTCTAAACCAGGCCTGGGCAAATTTGGGCCCTCCAGGTGTTTTGGACTTCAACTCCCACAATTCCACAATCTACTCATATTTGCACGTTTTCGAACTGATAGGTTGGCAGAAGCTGGGCCTAACAGCGGGAGCTGACCCCACTCCCTGGATCTGAACCTGCAACCTTTCGGTCAACAAGTTCAGCAGCTCAGCAGTTAAACCCACTGTGCCACCGAGGGCTCCATATATTTTGTACAGAGCGTTCCAAAAGTCCCAATACCAAATTCTCTCTATATATATCCTAGCTGCCCCCTGCCACACGTTGCTGTGGCCCAGTCTGTGCATATGTGTTTTATATGTGTGAATATATATTTATGTAGGGTAAGGGTAAAGGTTTTCTCCTGACATTGTCCAGTCATGTCTAACTCTGGTGAGGTGGTGCTCATCTCCATTTCTAAGCTGAAGAGCCGGCGTTGTCCGTAGACACCTCCAAGGTCATGTAGGTTTACAACAGGCCTGGGCAAATTTGGGCCGGCCACATGACCTTGGAGGTGTCTACAGACAACACCAGCTCTTCGGCCTAGAAATGGAGATGAGCACCACACCCCAGAGTTGGACACGACTGGACTTAATGTCAGGAGACAATCTTTACCTTTACTAAGTCTCTTCTGCTGTGTTTTTATGAGTGATGGTCATTCGTTGGCCTGATATGTGTATCGTGTCCAAATTTGGTATCAATTCGTCCAGTGGTTTTGGAGTTAGGTGAATCCCATAAACGAACATTATATTTTTATTTTTATTTATATATTCAGATATGCAACATTTTTTTAAAAAAAGTTGTAATGAATATTTTGTAAATAAAGGCTACCTTTAGCACGCATTTCCCCTATGTATAGCAACTTATGGGACATCCTGGAGTGTAGGTGCACCCTTGGCTATGACAAGCCAGGCCCTTTCATTAGGCTGTTAGGAATTGTGGGGATTGAAGTCCAAACCACCTGGAGGGCCCAAATTTGCCCAGGCCTGTTGTAAACCTACAACCCTGCCTGCATGATCCATAGTTAAATCGGGGTCAAACTGCAATCATTGAGCAGCGTTGTTGCACCCAGACAGGGGGCAAGCCCTGACCTGTAACTTTCCAAAGGACCAGGGGCGGCTCAACCCATTACGCAAAGTAAGCATTTGCAATACAGTTGATTTTGCCCAGGGGTGCTCTTGAGGTGCTTTTGGGGGGAAATAGACCTTGACATGTGTGAGTTGTAGTTACTGGAATGTATAGTTCACCTACAATCAAAGAGCATTCTGAACTCCACCAATGATGGAACTGAACCAAATATAGCACACAGAACTCCCACAACGAACAGAAAATATATATCAGTGATTGATTTGGGGGGGGGGGGGGGATACTGTTTGCTTACCGTTGAAAATTACCTAGGGCCGCCTCTGCAAAGGACTAACTGTGTGAGTTATGCTCCAGAGGACTAGCTGGAGCCCTGGTGGCGCAGTGGGTTAAACTGCTGAGCTGCTAAACTTGTTGACCGAAATGTCACAGGTTCAAATCCGGGGAGGTGTGTGAGCTTCCGCTTTCAGCTCCAGCTTCTGCCAACCTAGCAGTTCAAAAATATGCAAATGTGAGTAGATCAATAGGTACCTCTCCTGTGGGAAGATAACGGCGCTCCATGCAGTCATGCCGGCCACATGACCTTGGAGGTGTCTATGGATAACGCCAGCTTAGAAGTAGGGATGCGCACCAACTCCCAGAGTCGGACACGACGGGACTTAATGTCTGGGGAAAACTTTTACCTTTACCTAACTGTGCGAGAGAGAACAAAGCTGGCCGCAGGGACAGTAAGGCCAAGGCCAGAGCACCTAGGGTTCCCCCCGCTGTGTGTGACTACAAAGCACATCTAGAGCCCGTCCACCTGCGGCTCCTGCTGGGCGTTATTACCAGAAGGAAGGACAAAAGCCTGCTTGCCTGCTTGCCTCCCGCCCGCCTCCAGGTAGGTAAGCCGGGAGAGGCACCTGGGTCACCTGCCCGCGAGCTCTCCTCCCTCGGCTATTTATAAGGCGCTATTTTAACCCCTCGCGCTGATTGGCCGGCCGGCCCTTGTGACGACGCAATCGCACCCAGGGCAAAGTTCCATCGCCCTTTCTTTCCCCGGAGAGCGAAACTCGCACACACGGGAGGGAGGGAGGGAGGGAGGAGCAGCCCAGCCGGACGCACAGGAGGGAGGGGCCCACGGAGGAGGAGGAGACGCGCCCACGCTCTTTCCACGCCGCAGCGCCCTTTGTGGCCCTAGGATGCCGGGCGTGGGCTTCAAGGGGGACCAAGGTCCACAACTAAGGGACTTGTATCTAGGGTCTGCTCTCCAAGGCCATGTAATTCAGTCCCAAGGCTGTGTAGGCAGGGGCCCGAATCACCTACCTTTCCAGGACTGAATTTAGAGCAAACTTGGGCCCTCCAGGTGTTTTGGACTTCGACTCCCAGCATTCCTCACAGCCTCAGGCCCCTTCCTTTTGCCCCTCAGCCGCTTAAGCGGCTGAGGGGCAAAAGGAAGGGGCCTGAGGCTGTGAGGAATGCTGGGAGTCGAAGTCCAAAACACCTGGAGGGCCCAAGTTTGCTCTGGCCTGCTTCAGCCGATCTTCTATCTATATAAATAAAAATGTAATTTTTGTTTGTGGGATTAACAAAACTTAAAAACCACTGGGCGAATTGACGCCAAATTTGGACACAATACACCTATCAGCCCAACGAGTGACCATCACTCATAAAAACACTGAAAAACACAGCGGAAAAGACTTTAAAAGCCAAAAATTAAAAAAAATACATTACAACCTATGCTCGTAATCACATAAATACACATATACACAAATATATACACACACATATACACATCGTTTGGGGAGGCCCTGCTCTCGATCCCGCCTGCGTCACAAAAACGTTTGGTGGGGATGAGAGACGGCCTTGTCAGTGGTGGCCCCTCGGCTGTGGAACACCCTTCCTAAGGACATCAGCTCGGCCACCTCGCTTTTAACATTCCAGAGGAAAGTCACGACCTGGCTGTTTGAGCAAGCGTTTGGAAATCTTTAAGGCAGTGTAACAGACATAGGAATATGGAATGATTGGATGATGAGACCCTTTTTTTAACTAGGTGACGGAAATGTTTTATTTTTTTATTTTATTATGATTATGTATTATATGTTAATGTTTTTAAATGTTTTCTGTTCTTTGGGCTTTGAATTTTGCCTCTGTAAACTGCCTCGAGTCGCCCACAGGCTGAGAAATGCGGTATACAAATATAATAAATAAATAATTTTAAATATATATATATATCTACACATACAACACACATACACAGGCTGGGCCACAGCAATGGGTGGCAGGTGATGGCTAGTCACTCATAGAAATACTGAAAAACACAGCAGAAGAGACTTAAAAAGTCAAAACGTTTTTTAAAAACCATTACAACGCATGTGCAAACCCATATGTGTGTGTGTGTGTAATGTTCGTTTGCGGGATTAACAGAATTCAAAAACTACTGGAAGAATTGACACCAAATTTGGACACAAGACACCTAAAAACCCTATGTATGTCCTTCACTCAAAAAAATTGATTTTGTCATTTGGAAGTTGTAGCTGCTGAGATTTATAGTTCACCTACAATCAAAAAACATTCTGAACCCCACCAACGATGGAACTGAACCAAACTTGGCACACAGTTCTCCCAAGACCAACAGAAAATACTGGAAGGGTTTGGTGGGCAGTGTCCTTTGGTTTTGGAGTTGAAGTTCAGCTACATCCAGAGATCACTGTGGACTCAAACAATGATGGATCTGGACCAAACTCTACAAGAATACTCAATATGCCCAAATGTGAACACTGGTGGCATTTGGGGAAAATAGAACCTTGACATTTGGGAGTTGTAGTTGCTGGGATTTTTAGTTCAATCACAGAGCATTCTGAACCCCACCAATGATAGAATTGGGTCAAACCTCCCAGACAGAACCCCCATGTGGGCCACAGCAACGCGTGGCAGACGGCTAGTATACACACACACACACACACACACACACACACACACACATACAAACACACATATATACACATATACACAAATATGTATACACGCACAAAACACATATACACAGACTGGGCCACAGCAATGTTTGGCAGGGGATGGCTAGTGTTATATAAGAGACACCAATTTACTATGCTGTTATATATATTGAAACTTTCGTATAAAATCTTTTTTCCCCACCCCACTGGAAAATGAAACAATGCTTCTGAAATAATGCATGCTCTACTTTGTTTTTATGCATGTTTACGGAAGTAAGTCCTGTTATTTTCGAAGGGAGTTGACAAGTGTATTGTTTGACCATTGCCAACATCAACTTGCAGTCCTCACAAGTAAGGTAAATAGTGAGGAAAGATGGGAGGAGTAGTCCAACAATATCTGGAGGGCTGCAAGATTCCTCTTTCTGTTCAGGGTGACTTCTGATACCCTGTGTGCCTTGGTCCCTTTCAACCTACAATGAAACATGTAGGATAATCACAGGATGTCTCAAACCCACATCTGTTTATAGACTGTATAACAGCATTTCTCAACCTGGGGGGTCACAAGGGGGGTGTCAGGGAGGTCACCAAAGACAATCAGAAAACAGTATTTTCTGTTGCTCATGAGGGTTCTGTGTGGGAAGTTTGGCCCAACTCTATGATTAGTGCGGTTCAGAATGCTCTTAGATTGTAGACGAACTATAAATCCTAGCAATTACAACTCCCAAATGTCAAGATCTATTTTCCCCAAACTCCGTTAGTGTTCACATTTGGGCTTATTGAGTTCTTGTGCCAAGTTTGGTCCAGATCCATCATCGTTTGAGTCCACAGTGCTCTCTGAATGTATGTGAACTACAACTCCAAAACTCAAGGTGAATGCCCACCAAACACTTCCAATATTTTCTGTTGGTCATGAGAGTTCTGTGTGCCAAGTTTGGTTCAGTTCCATCATTGGTGGAGTTCAGAATGCTCTATGCTTGTAGGTGAACTATAAATCCCAGCAACTACAACTCCCAAATGACAAAATTAATCCTCCCCCCAACCACATCAGTATTCAAATTTGGGCGTATTGTGTATTTGTGACAAATCTGGTCCAGTGAACCTGATAACTAGTTCTCCATATACTATTACATCATCCTTAAATGCAATACCTTCTGTTGGTCTCAGCCACAGGGGTGTTTTTGGTTCCATACCAAACTTGTACCTGTTTCAGACATCTATTCAGATTCCTCTAATTATATGTTTTATTAAAAGCCTTATTTAATATCTCTCCATACTATAAGTGGCTGAGGGGGGTAAAGAAGGGGCCTGAGGCTGTTAGGAATGGTGGAAGTTGAAATCCTAAACACCTGGAGGGCCGAGGTTTGCCCTATAAATGATCAATACCTCTTCTCCAAACAAAGTGATCAGAAAAGCCATGCCAGCTCTGGGTGCCAGAAGTGTCCTTCAGCTTTGTTCCTCAGTTTCTCTTGCGTATTTGCTCTTCTCAGCTCTCTACTACCTAGTTGCCCAAAGGTGTTTCAACAAGGTTGCCAAGTGGTAAGAAAAATGCCAGCTTGGCCTGTAGGTATGTCTTTAACAAGAACATTTGCTATACAGAAGTCTGCCAGTGAAGCATTTATAGCCTCCTACTTAACCCGTTTATTGCTGCATATTAGAGTTTTTTTACAGAAGCACTACTCCAAAGGTTGTGATTCCACACTCAAGACGACATTCCAGCAAAACTATACAGTATATGGAGCAGAAATGTTTTAAAATACAGGTTGAGAGAGAAAAAGAAAGCTGAGTGAGTTTATAGAATATAGTTAAATAAGGTGTTTAGTCAGGAATTGCTAACCAACTCTGTTCATAACTTTTTGTTGACCTTTTCTACCATGAATCATAGCCAATTCCTCCACAGTTAGGAATTTCAATCTGGGTGTGTCGTAAGGAGGGAGTGAATTAACCATCTCTTTTAGATTACTTTGGTGCTTTGTATGGTCAGATGAAAAGGAAACCCCAGCCTGCCTTGTCCTCAGTCCTCCCACCTCTACCCTGTATAATGGAATTTTGATACAGCCCACTTACTTCTGCAAAGTGACTCCAAAAGCCCTATCGATTAGATAAGAAGCTGGAAAGCATATAGAATTACCTGCCTCCACATTTCCTGAGCACAGGACATGCTGGAACGGGACTGTTAAAAATGTTGGTGCAATTACAGCTGTCACCTTTTTAACACTTCCTTTTCCTGTTTCATTAGAAGCCATCTGACACACCAAAGTTATGTGGGAATATTTTTTCTTCACTGTGTCTCTACCAGGAAAAAATGAGAATACAATGTTTCTGCATGTTAGGCTGTGGTCCAAGAGCAAGGCTAGTTTAAAAGTGCTTTTTTTTCATGTCCTGGAGCGATTTGAGAAACTGCAAGTCACATCTAGTGTGAGAGAATTGCCCAGGGGATGCCCAGATGTTTTGCCATCCTGTAAGAGGCTTCTCTCATGTCCCCCTAAAGGAAAAGGAAAAGTTCTTGTTGGGACTGCACCTTCAAGAATCACTCCGCCATCCAGGCCAAAAGATACTATGGCAAGGGGATCTTGGCAACTGCAGCCCTAAAAAGGTAACTTTTTCAAATGGTATGGAAAAGCGTTGAGAGTGTCTCCTTTTTCTTCAAGCTCCTGTTGCTCCAAAACGAGATCTGCATTGAGGTCTGCATAACCCTCTAGATGAAAATCAAGGTGACTGAAGTATCATTGACAAAAGGATAAGTGAGCCTGGACATGGGGGTGGAGAGCCACTTTGCATCCACTTCCATTTAAACTTCTGCTATATACTCAAATACACATTCCGAAAGTGAAAACTGGATTGAGTTCACATGACATGGTCTTGCACAAGATGTGCCTTTTTTCTTCCCGATTTTTAGGATATCTGTGTCCACCCCCCCCCCCCACCTGCCACTCCATGCATGCTTCTATTTTGCCCCAGAAGCAGTGCCTCTGCTCCAGGAATGGGCATACTCCAAAAACCAGGGGGGCATGCTAACCCATTTAGGACTCCACTGTTGTTCCACATGATCATAGTAAATTGTTTTAGATGCTTTCATTGGTGATCTGAAGTAATGACAGTTCACTTTCTGTTTCCTTTGAGCCATTGATTTTGTTTTGTTTTGTAAACTTTAGGGGAAATAATCAAACAGCATGATGCTCCACAACAGATTTAATGACTAAAATGACCAGAGACTTTGCCAGTGGGGTAGAAAGGACCATACTGGACCACAAAGTGTTGCACTTAGCTTGAAAGGCATGCTGTTCCCATTCACACTCCTTAAATATCACCCCATTGAGCAAAATATCTTGAAGGGTCTGTTTAGTGGAGGGATGCAAAAGGAAGGTTTAAATTTGCCTTCCTCAATGTGGCAGTTATTGTTGTTGTCTTTGTGTGCCTGCAAGTCAACTGCAATTTATGGAGATACTGTCACAGGTCTTTCTTGGCGTGATTTGTTCACAGAAGACCCTACAGAGCCCTCATCTAAGCTGAATCTAAACTCATTCACAGTCCACATTCCTGTTGACTACTAATAGATTTATTAAACAAGTGGGTTTTTTCTACTCTAAAACAGGGTTTCTTATCAATGAGACTAGGCAAAAGATGTTTCATTCAGAAGATTTTTTTCATTTCTGAAATTCTTTTCTCACAGCATGTATAGTGAATCCACTTGAAAAGTGAGCAGGAAATCATGAGTGTAGAGAGATTCCAGCTGCTTATCCTCTCCCTCTCTTTCTCCTTCTAGTAGTACTTTTTGAATTATGTAAGGAAACTGTAAATGAGAATATGGTAATGGAATTATGATTAATCTGAGAATTCAAAACAATATTTTGTGTCCCATACTTTTACACTTTTCACAGATGAAAACCTAGAGACCTCTGGCCAAGCAACATCAGTGTGCAGAAAATGGCAAAGGTTATGAATGAGGAACACCTGGGACCTCTTAACTCGGCCCTTTTGGGCTGTGCTGTTTTGCCGGCAGCTGCCAGTGAAAGGGAAGGTGCATGATACGACTCGTGGCACCGTCTCTCCTTCCCCACATAATATGGTGGGGACGGTACAGTCCCTGTCCCCATCAGATGGGAGAAAGGACAGTAATGTGCATTGCCCCACCACCCTTTTCCCCATCAGATGGGGAAACAAGTGGAAAATGCGGGTAGCTCCAAAATACACTTTTCTCCCCATGGTGGTGGAGGAAGTGCCTTCTCACACTTCCCCTCCACTTTGGGAGAAATGTGGACAGGACCTGCCATGCATCATGTGATGGTGCACAGTAGGCCTCGTCCAAGCCACCAATAATAGTGGCAAAATTGGGCTATTTTGCCCCGTGTGTTGAGGTTCATAGTCTAGGAGAGGCTGCAGCAGATTGCTTTTGCCCAACCATACGGGAAGGACAAAATTCCATTCCTCTTCTTTTCTCCTCTCTGTTGAATTAACTAAGTGCAAAGTATTTTTGCATCTTGAACTCTGCAGAAATTGAAGTAAGCTGGGGATGGAGTAAAGTGGCAGCAATGAGAAACAGACATTTTTATAAGCAGTAGAAAAAGCAGAAAACAGGATTAACATGGACTGTCCCTGCTAAATTGGTGCTATTCGAGTATGGTGTTCACATCATCTTTATACATATATTTTCAGAGAACAAATAAGGCTTTTTAAATCTTGTACATTTATGGTGATTTGTTGCTGGGTTTTTTGCAACTTTTGGGAAGTCCCCGGTTGACACCCAATGAGAACATCTTTAGGATTTTGTTGGTCTCTGTGCAAAGGCGTACAAAACTGTACACTGCAACTTCTCTGTTTCGGTTGTACTGCCCTTGCTTGCACCAGGCCTAAATTTAGCTATCATACAGTATCACACAATAACCAGGATCTCTTTGTGGTGGGTGTATTCTTGGACTCCTTCTCTCATGCAGTACTCTGTGTACAAAGGTTAATTATCGCCAAAGGGGAACTCCCATTAAGAAACAAACGAGGTGCTGCCAAAGTTGTCATAAAATGCACATCTCTATATAATCTTTTTCATAGCAATCCACTGGAGTTCCCTCGTTTGCTAAAAGTAATTTTGTGACATGCTGAGTGGGAGATTATGAAAATGTGTCATGCATTTATCATTTTTGTATCATCACATTGTTCTTACCTTTATTTTGCTATCCTTTTAAAGTAATTATTTTATGTATTTATTTACTTCACTTCTTGATTCCATACTTATTGATTGATCCATAGTCCTTATTCAGGCTGTGTCAAAATCCATACTATCTTATTCTCCAAATGCCTGTCTACAGGACCAGATCTTTAGCCTTTTTGCTGAAGACTAGAAGGGATGGGGCCTGCCTGGGAAGAGAATTCCACAACCGAGGGACCACCACTGAGAAAGCCCTGTCTCCCGTCCCAACCAGTCGGGACCAAGAGCAAGGTCTTCCCAGCAGATCTTAAAGCTCTAGTTGGCTCATAAGGGGAGATGCATTCGTACAGGTAAGTTGGACCAGAACAGTTTAGGGCTTTATAGGCCAAAGCCGGCACAAGTAATAGTTTGAAGTAGAGAATAAAATTAGCTGCAAGCCTTCCAACTCCCATTATTATTATTATTATTATTATTAATAATAATAATAATAATAAATAGTGGGCAAGCTCCTCAAAGCATGCAACATTCCTTTTTGGGCCAGGTTGGATTAGACCTCTAACCACCCGAAATAGCTCTGCTGGACCATTTTGTGCTCCAACAATAGTATTAGTATATAATGATCTTTTTGCTGAGTTTATTGTCCCACCATAGGTCTTCAGATATTGTTTTGCTTATTTTTGGTCGGAATCTCTCGGAGGTTTCTGCCACTGTTACTCTAGTCCTCATCTCATGTGTTTCATTGTTGCCAGCTCCTTAGTAAACCAAGGGACTGGTTTAACTCTACTTCGTGAGAAGGGACACTTCTGAGCAATTGTGTCTACTGACCTGGCCATTTCCCTGTTCCAGAGATCTACCAAGGTTTCACCAAGCTTGCCTGCCCAGGTGGCAGGAAATTCCTCAAGAGCCACCAGGAATCCATCCAAAGCCAAAAGCCTCCTGGGACAGACCATCTTAATGGGTCCCCCACCCCTGCAGAGGTTCTGAATCCCAGCCAGTCTAAACCTGACCAGATAGTGATCTGTAGATCACTGACATTCATTGTTTGAAATGACCATTTTAACTATTTCAGAAGTGGATTCTACAACTGTTTCAGACTGTATTGTAACGTGTGTAAAAATTTTGCATTGTTTGAATTAGGTTTTCTTTGTCCATCGCCTCAGGATGATGTTGTGGACTGGATGGTGACACAGAATGCTATTTATTAATCAATTGGTTGCTTTAATTTTGTATGAAATATCTATCTCAGTCCTTAGGGAGGTGTGAATTTGAATATGTATTTGCCTTATGATGCAACCACTGATGAAAAAAATGCCCAGCTCTGAGTTTTGGGCAATAAGGAACAGAATGCCTGACCTATCTAAGAATGTAGGACTTCTTCCCTTTAACACGATTGCAGTGATTTATTTGCATAACTTAATGCAGTTTCTCTCTGAAGCAATTACTCCTACAAAGTACTACCTATGTCATTATAATGGGGCAAAATATTTTTCTAATTACTCATGCTGTGAAGTGCAACTCATTCTTCGAGTCTGGGCTTGGGAGGCTTGCAGTTATTTGCATTCTGGCAAGAGGTCATGGCCTAGTCTCAATGTAAAATGCATTTAAAACACTAACCTTTTATCCAGTTTTAACCTTAAATATCATGTGCTTAAAGATTTGGGGTATTTTTTCTAATGCTAATAAATTATATCTTGCTAAGTGGGTGGCACAGCGGTTTAAACTACTGAGCTGCTGAACTTGCTGACCCAAAGGTTGGTGGTACGAATCCAGGGAGCGGGGTGAGCTCCCGTTGTTAGCCTCAGCTTCTGCTAACCTAGCAGTTTGAAAACATGCAAATGAGAGTAGATCAATAGGTACCGCTTCTGCAGGAAGGTAACCACACTCCATGCAGTCATGCCAGCCACGTAACATTGGAGGTTCTATGGACAACACCGGCTCTTTGGCTCAGAAATGGAGATGAGCACCACCCCCCAGAGTCAGACATGACTAGACTTAATGTCAAAGGGAAACATTTTTAAGGCAGATAAGGTGGCAAATTCATTTTTCTTAATGGCATCCTCATTTATGCAACATAAAGTGTATCCTATTTCACATATCTGCTTAATAATTTTATTTCCTTCAAGCATATGCTATGTAAATCCAGAGGCAGAAGTTCCCATCAAGACTTTATCAAGACTGTTAGAAATCATAGTTATGCCAACACTTATTTCGATTGCAGCATGGACTAAAACCAAAGTCAGCTCCAACACAATAGGACCCTTCTTGAATGAGTGACACTGGAACTTTTCTGGTGGGGGTGGGCAACATCTACCATGCCTCCCTGGTCTGTAATATGGTATATTTTTTGTGCATATGTTTAATGCAGGCATCCTCAAACTGTGGCCCTCCAGCAGTTTGGGCCTTCAACTCCCAGAATTCCTGACAATTGAACATGCTCATTAGGGCTTCTAGGAGTTGGAGGCCCAAACAGCTGGAGGGCCACAGTTTGAGGATTAATGTTTTGCTGTTGGTTACTACAGTGGCAGCAAAAGTATCAGCAACCCCTTTCCATGTCAAGATCACCTTTTCATTTCTCACCTCTGCCAGAGAGATGGGATCACGTCATGAATTATCTCTGGCTATTCTGAAGCCCCTGGTGGTGCAACAGGTTAAACCACTGAGCTGCTAAAATTGCTGACTGAAAGGTCAGTAGTTCGAATCTGGGAAGTGGGGTGAGCTCCTGCCGTTAGCCCCAGCTTCTGCCAACTTGGCAGTTCAAAAACATGCAAATGTTAGTAGATCAGTAGGTATTGTTTCAACAGGAAGGTA
This sequence comes from Anolis sagrei, assembly GCF_037176765.1. Lineage (NCBI taxonomy): Eukaryota > Metazoa > Chordata > Lepidosauria > Squamata > Anolidae > Anolis > Anolis sagrei. The sequence goes on from NC_090021.1 coordinate 68,725,275, forward strand.
ATGACATTCCATGCAATCATTCCAGCCACATGACCTTGGAGGCGTCTATGGACAACACCGGTTCTTTGGCTTAGAAATGCAGATGAGCACCATTCCCCAGAGTCAGGGAAACCTTTACCTTTATTTTTACTCTGGCTATTATTTTGGTTTTCCTGCAATATTCTGAGCCTCAATGCAGTATTAATGATACCTGCTGAAGTACAAATGAAAGTAGCAAAAAGCTGAAAGATAACTCTGGAGTGAGTTGTGGCTGCTTGTGCTTCTCTCACTAGATAATTTGTATCCACTGAGCTATGGAAGAGAGCCAAGGAAAGGAAACCTAGGCGGAAGCCCTCAATGACCCCTTACTGGAATACCAAGATGATTGTGATTTGGCCAAGATTACTATGTACTTTCCCATGCACATGAGACTAAATGCTCCTCTGTATAAATAAGACTCAACATTTGGTCTCCTGATATTTCGGGGATTCTGTGAACCGATGTTCTCACTATATAGAGTAATTATTTTCAATCTTTGATCTTCCAGGTTTTTGGGACTTCAGGTCCCAGAATCCCCATCTAGCTTGGCCAGCTGTCAGGAATTCTGGAAACTGAAGTTCAAAACATCTGGAGGACCAAAGGTCAGAAACCAGAGAGTCAAATTGTGAGAACCGCTGCTGTACCTAAAGAACGATCAGCACATGGAAAACCAGATGTAAGAAAAGGGTGAGGTTAGGACATGCTAGTTTTCTAAATGAACCAACTGCAGTATTAACCTACATCTTGAAGGAGTATAGCGTAACTGCAGGCTTGCCTTTCAGTGAGCATAAATCAC